>NC_136489.1:99553449-99585949 GCF_053919585.1 Euprymna scolopes | reverse complement strand
AAAAGTGTTACTAAATGTCTATTATTTCGTGTTTGTTTGTGACATGTCCTAAAAGTGTTATTAAATGTCTATTATTTTGTGTTTGTTTGTGACGTGTCCTAAAAGTGTTATAAAATGTCTATTATTTCGTGTTTGTTTGTGACGTGTCCTAAAAGTGTTACTAAATATCTATTATTTCGTGTTTGTTTGTGACGTGTCCTAAAAGTGTTACTAAATGTCTATTATTTCGTGTTTGTTTGTGACGTGACCTAAAAGTGTTATTAAATGTCTATTATTTCGTATTCGTTTGTGACGCGTCCTAAAACTGTTATTAAATGTCTATTATTTCGTGTTTGTTTGTGACGTGTCCTAAAAGTGTTACTACATGTCTACTATTTCGTGTTTGTTTGTGACATGTCCTAAAAGTGTTATTAAATGTCTATTATTTTGTGTTTGTTTGTGACGTGTCCTAAAAGTGTTATTAAATGTCTATTATTTCGTGTTTGTTTTTGACGTGTCCTAAAAGTGTTACTAAATGTCTATTAGTTCGTGTTTGTTTGTGACGTGACCTAAAAGTGTTATTAAATGTCTATTATTTCGTGTTTGTTTGTGACGTGTCCTAAAAGTATTACTAAATGTCTATTATTTCGTGTTTGTTTGTGACGTGTCCTAAAAGTGTTACTAAATGTCTATTATTGCGTGTTTGTTTGTGACGTGACCTAAAAGTGTTATTAAATGTCTATTATTTCGTGTTTGTTTGTGACGTGTCCTAAAACTGTTATTAAATGTCTATTATTTTGTGTTTGTTTGTGACGTGTCCTAAAAGTGTTCCTAATGTCTATTATTTCGTGTTTGTTTGTGACGTGTCCTAAAAGTGTTATTAAATGTCTATTATTCCGTGTTTGTTTGTGACGTGTCCTAAAAGTGTTATTAAATGTCTATTATTCCGTGTTTGTTTGTGACGTGTCCTAAAAGTGTTAATCAATGTCTATTATTTCGTGTTTGTTTGTAACGTGACCTAAAAGTGTTACTAAATATCTATTATTTCGTGTTTGTTTGTGACGTGTCCTACAAGTGGTACTAAATGTCTATTATTTCGTGTTTGTTTGTGACGTGTCCTAAAAGTGTTATTAAATGTCTATTATTTCGTGTTTGTTTGTGACGTGTCCTAAAAGTGTTATTAAATGTCTATTATTTCGTGTTTGTTTGTGACGTGTCCTAAAAGTGTTATTAAATGTCTATTATTTCGTGTTTGTTTGTGACGTGTCCTAAATGTGTTATTAAATGTCTATTATTTCGTGTTTGCTTGTGACATGTCCTAAAAGTGTTATTAAATGTCTATTATTTCGTGTTTGTCTGTGACGTGTCCTAAAAGTGTTACTAAATGTCTATTATTTCGTGTTTGTTTGTGACGTGTCCTAAAAGTGTTACTAAATGTCTATTATTTCGTGTTTGTTTGTGACGTGTCCTAAAAGTGTTACTAAATGTCTATTATTTCGTGTTTGTTTGTGACGTGACCTAAAAGTGTTATTAAATGTCTATTATTTCGTGTTTGTTTGTGACGTGTCCTAAAACTGTTATTAAATGTCTATTATTTTGTGTTTGTTTGTGACGTGTCCTAAAAGTGTTACTAAATGTCTATTATTTCGTGTTTGTTTGTGACGTGTCCTAAAAGTGTTATTAAATGTCTATTATTCCGTGTTTGTTTGTGACGTGTCCTAAAAGTGTTATTAAATGTCTATTATTCCGTGTTTGTTTGTGACGTGTCCTAAAAGTGTTAATCAATGTCTATTATTTCGTGTTTGTTTGTAACGTGACCTAAAAGTGTTACTAAATATCTATTATTTCGTGTTTGTTTGTGACGTGTCCTACAAGTGTTACTAAATGTCTATTATTTCGTGTTTGTTTGTGACGTGTCCTAAAAGTGTTATTAAATGCCTATTATTTCGTGTTTGTTTGTGACGTGTCCTAAAAGTGTTATTAAATGTCTATTATTTCGTGTTTGTTTGTGACGTGTCCTAAAAGTGTTATTAAATGTCTATTATTTCGTGTTTGTTTGTGACGTGTCCTAAATGTGTTATTAAATGTCTATTATTTCGTGTTTGTTTGTGACATGTCCTAAAAGTGTTATTAAATGTCTATTATTTCGTGTTTGTCTGTGACGTGTCCTAAAAGTGTTACTAAATGTCTATTATTTCGTGTTTGTTTGTGACATGTCCTAAAAGTGTTATTAAATGTCTATTATTTTGTGTTTGTTTGTGACGTGTCCTAAAAGTGTTATTAAATGTCTATTATTTCGTGTTTGTTTGTGACGTGTCCTAAAAGTGTTATTAAATGTCTATTATTTCGTGTTTGTTTGTGACGTGTCCTAAAAGTGTTATTACATGTCTATTATTTCGTGTTTGTTTGTGACGTATCCTAAATGTGTTACTAAATGTCTATTATTTCGTGTTTGTTTGTGACGTGTCCTAAAAGTGTTACTAAATGTCTATTATTTCGTGTTTGTTTGTGACGTGTCCTAAAAGTGTTATTAAATGTATATTATTTCGTGTTTGTTTGTGACGTGTCCTCAAGGTGTTATTAAATGTCTATTATTTCGTGTTTGTGTGTGACGTGTCCTAAAAGTGTTATTAAATGTCTATTATTTCGTGTTTGTTTGTGACGTGTCCTAAAAGTGTTACTAAATGTCTATTATTTCGTGTTTGTTTGTGACGTGTCCTAAAAGTGTTATTAAATGTCTATTATTTCGTGTTTGTTTGTGACGTGTCCTAAAAGTGTTATTAAATATCTATTATTTCGTGTTTGTTTGTGACGTGTCCTAAAAGCGTTAATCAATGTCTATTATTTCGTGTTTGTTTGTGACGTGTCCTAAAAGTGTTACTAAATGTCTATGATTTCGTGTTTGTTTGTGACGTGTCCTAAAAGTGTTATTAAATGTCTATTATTTCGTGTTTGTTTGTGACGTGTCCTAAAAGTGTTATTAAATGTCTATTATTTCGTGTTTGTTTGTGACGTGTCCTAAAAGTGTTTTTAAATGTCTATTATTTCGTGTTTGTTTGTGACGTGTCCTAAAAGTGTTATTAAATGTCTATTATTTCGTGTTTGCTTGTGACGTGTCCTAAAAGTGTTATTAAATGTCTATTATTTCGTGTTTGTTTGTGACATGTCCTAAAAGTGTTACTAAATGTCTATTATTTCGTGTTTGTTTGTGACGTGTCCTAAAAGTGTTATTAAATGTCTATTATTTCGTGTTTGTTTATGACGTGTCCTAAAAGTGTTACTAAATGTCTATTATTTCGTGTTTGTTTGTTACGTGTCCTAAAAGTTTTATTAAATGTCTATTATTTCGTGTTTGTTTGTGACGTGTCCTAAAGTGTTATTAAATGTCTATTATTTCGTGTTTGCTTGTGACGTGTCCTAAAAGTGTTATTAAATGTCTATTATTTCGTGTTTGTTTGTGACGTGTCCTAAAAGTGTTATTAAATGTCTATTATTTCGTGTTTATTTGTGACGTGTCCTAAAAGTGTTATTAAATGTCTATTATTTCGTGTTTGTTTGTGACGTGTCCTAAAAGTGTTACTAAATGTCTATTATTTCGTGTTTGTTTGTGACGTGTCCTAAAAGTGTTATTAAATGTCTATTATTTCGTGTTTGTTTGTGACATGTCCTAAAAGTGTTATTAAATGTCTATTATTTCGTGTTTGTTTGTGACGTGTCCTAAAAGTGTTACTAAATGTCTATTATTTCGTATTTGTTTGTGACGTGTCCTAAAAGTGTTATTAAATGTCTCTTATTCCGTGTTTGTTTGTGACGTGTCCTAAAAGTGTTAATCAATGTCTATTATTTCGTGTTTGTTTGTGACGTGTTCTTAAAGTGTTATTAAATGTCTATTATTTCGTGTTTGTTTGTGACGTGTCCTAAAAGTGTTACTAAATATCTATTATTTCGTGTTTGTTTGTGACGTGTCCTAAAAGTGTTACTAAATGTCTATTATTTCGTGTTTGTTTGTGACGTGTCCTAAAAGTGTTATTAAATGTATATTATTTCGTGTTTGTTTGTGACGTGTCCTCAAGGTGTTATTGAATGTCTCTTATTCCGTGTTTGTTTGTGACGTGTCCTAAAAGTGTTAATCAATGTCTATTATTTTGTGTTTGTTTGTGACGTGTCCTAAAAGTGTTATTAAATGTCTATTATTCCGTGTTTGTTTGTGACGTGTCCTAAAAGTGTTATTAAATGTCTATTATTTCGTGTTTGTTTGTGACGTGTCCTAAAAGTGTTATTAAATGTCTATTATTCCGTGTTTGTTTGTGACGTGTCCTAAAAGTGTTAATCAATGTCTATTATTTCGTGTTTGTTTGTGACGTGTCCTAAAAGTGTTATTAAATGTCTATTATTTCGTGTTTGTTTGTGACGTGTCCTAAAAGTGTTATTAAATGTCTATTATTTCGTGTTTGTTTGTGACGTGTCCTAAAAGTGTTTTTAAATGTCTATTATTTCGTGTTTGTTTGTGACGTGTCCTAAAAATGTTACTAAATGTCTATTATTTCGTGTTTGTTTGTGACGTGTCCTAAAAGTTTTATTAAATGTCTATTATTTCGTGTTTGTTTGTGACGTGTCCTAAAAGTGTTACTAAATGTCTATTATTTCGTGTTTGTTTTTGACGTGTCCTAAAAGTGTTATTAAATGTCTATTATATCGTGTTTGTTTGTGACGCGTCCTAAAAGTGTTATTAAATGTCTATTATTTCGTGTTATTAAATGTCTATTATTTCGTGTTTGTTTGTGACGTGTCCTAAAAGTGTTATTAAATGTCTACTATTTCGTGTTTGTTTGTAACGTGTCCTAAAAGTGTTATTAAATGTCTATTATTTCGTGTTTGTTTGTGACGTGTCCTAAAAGTGTTATTAAATGTCTATTATTTCGTGTTTGTTTGTGACGTGTCCTAAAAGTGTTACTAAATGTCTATTATTTCGTGTTTGTTTGTGACGTGTCCTAAAAGTGTTACTAAATGTCTATTAATGTTCTTCATATTCTAACCCATTTTGTGTTTTGTGTTCGTCTAATGTTCATATGCGTGCGTGTGTGTAGCTTACACAAACTTTTATCTAATCTGTTCACTGAACCTGGTCCATCTTGACTTCATCTTGTTCTTGGAGGGGCTGGAACCTTTTTGACGAAACACGTTGACTCCAAAACGACGATTGGTTTTCGTATTAGTTTTTATTTCACTTTCCAGGATGTCGCGCAGATGAAAATTAAAAGCGAGTTTTTTTTTTGCTTGTAGTCTTAACAGACTACACTGAGAGACACATCACTCCCTACCAAGAGGGGAGGAGAGACAACCGTAAAGCCCAACCGCTCTGCTTCAATCCCAAGTTCCAACTCTCCGATGATCTCCAGCTAACCTGATCAAGTGACTCACACGTAACATACACGTAGATCCGATCAGCTGACTGGACTTTCCGGTACACTTTGTCGATGATCTAGCTTTTCATATTTTGATAGGTTATATAAATATTCATCATATACATCCCTTGTCTACCTCTACATTTAGATAGAGAGATAGATAGATTGAGATCGACTGAAAGCTAGATCGATATAAGATAATTCATTCTTTTTAACCTATTTCATACCATATGGAGTACTGTTGTTATATTTAAGTTGATGAATTGGAGGGTTTTTGATAAGAAGCAGACACATATATGTAATTTGATTGACCCCATATGTTCTACGCCTCTTAAACCTCTCTCTTACGTATTTGACGCTGCTAGTCTCACCCATTTTAAAAGTGCATGTGTGATTCAGAATTGTTTGATCTATTCCGCACTACCTTTCTCTCAGTCCTTTTGACTTGTTCATCTAGTGGTCTTTATTTTGTTAGTTGTTTTATTTATTTAGTTGTTTTAATACAGTACTTTAATACAGGTTCTAGTAGCTTCTTTCTAGAAACAGCAAGCCTGTGGAAATCTTCACCGGTTAACTTCTTTCATTCTAAAAATAAACTTACTGTTTTCCACACTAAAGCTCACAGACATCTCTTGTCTTCGCGATCATCATCTATCGTTCTTCTTAGACCCTTATCTAAAATAGTTTCACATGAACGATTTCTATAAAAAAAGTTAAATCCATAAATTCTATATATAAAAAAAGTTAAATTCTTTTGGAAATAGAACAAAGTTGCTTACAGAAGAAACATTGTTTAAAAGAAAAGAAAAAAAAAAAAACGAAAAATCTAAGACGAGATGATTCAATGTGTGTTCTGTGGCCACCTGCATAACAATGTAAACAATATAATAAAATCCTGATTGCCGGCTGGATGACTTCGATAAGGATATTGTGTCAAACTTGTATCAACGTACTGTTAATGATTTTATGTAAATGATTATTTTCACCTGTATGTATGATTATAAAACAACATGAAAACGTTTTACTCCAGGATATTGAGATTTATAAGTTATGAGATCAATTCGTTTAGTTTAACGCATTTAAGAATATCCCATTCAACTGTGTCCACATACCCAATGACACTGTTATTTAACAGTGTCATTGAACATATTGACATATCCACATTATAAGGCCCTGTCGGTGGGGCATTAGAATACGCCGACTGCCTCCCTGCAGAGGGTAAAATTCCCTCAATGGGGGTCCTGGATATGACCTTAAACTATATCCAGTGGTGAGGCCCCAGCTTGTGGGCTTTGGGGAGTGTGGAGCCACCCTTTAATTACCATTGCTCCCAGGTTCACTCTGACCCGGAGTGGTAGTACCTGTTAGAGTCCCAACTATGGGTTAAATAGAAACCGACATGAAAACAACAAATATATTCTATTAAAACAATTTTTCTTCAAAATCTTTGGATTCGGCATTAATATCCCGAAAAGGGTTAATATGCCGTAAAAAAAAAACAACCAACCAACCAACCAACCAACCAACCAACCAACCAACCACATTATAAAATAATATTTCCCAGTTACTTGCGTTATATTGTGTGAAAATGATGATAATATAAATCTAAATGTCCTATATTTTCGGGAGTATTCTGCATATTAAAATTTAAGTGTATTCCGTGTCGATAAAATTGTTCAATAAAATATTAAACGCTATGTATTGAAGATTCCAATCTGTAAGCGAGTCATACAATATTACCGCTTGTTAACAGATCTGCACGTGAAGTTTATAGATTTGTATTAGTCTGGTATGAAACAAACATGCGAAACGGGAAAATAGAAGAACACTGATATTGCACAGAAACTATTAAGTTTTATGCGCATGCAGAAATGTTGCGATCCCGAAACCTATAATTAATTGGAAACACAACCGTATTTAGATAGATATGCTTTTTATTATTTCATTGCGCTAAAATTCGATAGTCGGAGTAATGTTTGAAGATATTAATCAAATTCGATGTAATAATTTCGCTTTTGTACTCATGCGGTACAAATGTCTGCTTCCTTATGCGTTTCGCACCATTGATTAAATAGATTGTGTTCGATTAATTATTATTTCAATAATAAATGACCTCAAAATGTATTTCATTTTTCCCCCTTTCACAGTGGTAAGATATAAAATACGGAGAAAGTAGTATTTGAAATGTCATCGCCCTAGAGAAAAAGGACTCTTGTCGAACAAAAATTAACTGAGCATTTCTGTCGCTTGTCCGGTAGAGACATCTCGGGCGACTAGAAATAAACTTACTCTTTTTCAGACGGCAAGATTACAAAGTCTGTGAAAATTGACCCCCAAGATGTGCACAACGCCCCACCTCAGTCTGAATATAGTATTAACGTTGATATATAGTATGATAAGCGGTCGTTACATTTCTAATCAGACAGTCGCAAATAAAAAATAAAGGAAATTCGACTTTTTATTTCTCGTTGAAATAAAACTCGTTTGTACATGGTGCTCGCCAAACCACGCCCGCATGTTTGTTTTACAAGTCAATTCGTTTCGCCAACACGCGGGGTTTCAAAATATCTCTCGCCGGCATGTCCTCTGCCTTGCTGATGCCGCCCACAAGATTCATTTTTAAACTATTTTTTTTCTTTCCTCTGCTATTTCTACAGGTCACCATACCACACGATCTTCATACCATTTTTTTGTTTGTTCAAAATTCGGATTGCATCTTGTTTAAATATTCCAACTTGCCGCCCACATGCAACATGTTCATCCCACGCCGGCACGCACTCTCAGGTCGTTTACGACGTGATGCTTTTATTTTTCTATCTCCTTTTTTCTTTCCTTTCTCATACCCCGTTGTACCGTCACCTTCCGCCAAGCGTTACTTATTTGCATATGAAAGATATCGTCGCGACTGTTTCACACGCGTCAGCGGCTCTTTGGCATGTATACAGCGTGTATTTATATACGAAAATCTTAATTGCTGGTGATCCAAATAATATATAATTTTTCTCCACATCATCTGAAGGCCACTGTAATAATATTAGAACCATATTGATAATGGGGCTCTGTGGTATGATGGAATACACAAATGTCCACAGGTATCCTCCCCAATATGCGATGTATCCGTTAACTGTAGCAACATCAATAGTTGTGTCTCGCCTCTCTAAAAGTTGTTTGTGTGTGTAAAGATGTCTTCTTTTCTCTTTGTGTTTTCTTATCAATTTATTGAATTGAACATACGAAATACACTGAATAAAATACATTGTTTCTTTTTAGTTACACAGCGACACAGAATTCCGATCAGAATAATATTTGATAAATAAATAAAAAACTGAATATATGTGTAAGATAATCAAAGCACACAGAATATCGTTGTTGTCTACTTTTTACTACCTACGCATATATCCTTTCTGTGGTTTCACAGAAGAATATAATGATGAGACTTTATGTGTCTTTTACGAAGATAAACAAAATAACTAATGTTCAAAATCAATATGCAAAGCCAAAAAATACCGCGAGATAACGAATAATGAATTTCATCATTGACCATTGTATATATATATATATACATATATATATATATATATATATATATATATATATATATATACACACACACACACACACATATATATATATATATATATATATATATATATATATATATATATATATATATATATAACTTTCTTGAAGTTTTACACTTGGACTTTACCGTCACTGGATTTTTTATCTTCCACCAGACTATCCATTCATGTGTAATCCCATTTTTCTTTGCCATATTCCCTCTGCTTAACATTATTTTGTTTTCAAGTAAGATCTTTGACTTACTTGTTGTTTCATCAAATACTTCTACATGCAAAATCCGATCCCGCATTTTTCTAATTCCTACCCTCTGATGAGAAGAAACTCCGCGGATTAAGGACTATCAATTTATCTAGTGTTTCCTTTTCAGATTAAATATGTTTTTAACTCATTTCAAAGTGTTTTTTAGCATATTTTGTTAACTGTTTGCTCATATATATATATATATATATATATATATATATATTGACTCATATCCAAGTAACCTCCATCCAAAATTTCAAGTGTTTAGACCCAAAATTGGCGGTGGAATTTTGTAGAGTCTTCAAAGTTCAAGTCTTTCAACTTTAACTCTTGGCAGCAAACTATTCTCCCTAAAACTGATTAAAAAGATTGCCACGTGTCTGAATACCCTTTGTGTAAAAATTTCAAATATTTAGACTTAAAATTGGCTTAATAGTTTGCTAGAGACCGATCCTTTGTATTTTTCGTCCTTGCCAGCCGATTTATCAGGCAAAAACCGATTGAAAATCTTGCCCTATATCGCAATACACTTTATGTTAAATTTTTAGACACAAAAATGGCTGAGTAATTTGATAGAGAGCGCAGAAGTCATTTTTCACTTTGACCTCAATTTAAACCCCTTAACATTTATTGTTTTGTGCCCAAATTGAAGAGGTTGGTTTATTTCCAAGTAATCTACATCTAAAATTTCAAGTGTTTAGGCCCAAAATTTTGCGGAAGAGTTTGGTAGAGTTTTCAAAGGTCGAATCGTTGAACTTTGAACCTTACGCAGCTAAATTTTTGGCCGAAAAATGATTAAAAACATTCTCCCAAATCTTAATACACCTAATCTCAAATATCGAGTCTCTAGACTAAAAATATGAGTTATTTGATAGAAAAATTACACACAAAAACACACACAGACAATTTTACTTTCATAGATATATAGATATATTTTTGGGGGCGAATAAGTCCACTGGCAAAACTATTCCTCGTAATATTCAATACAGGATTTATTATTAACGACTCTTTTAATTTAAGCCAACCCGGTATCAGAAAATTAACAAGGATTGCCGATTCTAAAACCCATGGTTCAATATTAGAATTTTATTTCAGGTTTTGAATTAGATAACATTTTAAGTCATTAATTCCTTCAGCACATGTGCTTTCGTTCAGAATAATTCATGTCGGCGTATAAAACATACTGCTGTGAAAATAAAAAGCGTGAAATACCAATTAAAACGGGGCGTGATCTGTTTTAAATGGTAAGGCTTCTTGCAATCTACGTTGTTTCACTCTGAAGATGCAACACTTTAAATTGAATTCGTTCTCTGCAGAATCGCTAAGGATGTCAGTAGCGAAGATTTCGGTAAGTTCTTGGAAATAATTAGGCAAAATAACCACATTTTAGACAAAGAGAGTGTTTAACGCTAAAATGCAATTGTTAAAAACAGACAAACTTGAAGAAATTTCTTTTTTCTCATCTTTATAATTTGCACGCCATCAATGCTTTGAATAAGTCTTTTTTTTCTTATATAAGTCTATAACCGGCTCCACTATGTCGCTCGGTCTGTTACGCTAAATTTAGAAATATGTATTTCATCATCAAAGCTTGTTTAATTGATTCACCTTAAGAATATATGTTCATTTTCTTTTGATAAAACAAGGCTTAGTAAAACTGGTTGTTACTTAGTTTAATATTGAAATTGTTTTTGTACTTACATTCACCTAGAGCTGCTACAGCCGGAGATTATTATCTAAGAAATTGAATGACAATGAGAATTCCTGCTACATCATTTAACTTCACAGACAAATCAGGAAGTTATTTGTTTACACAAGAGTAGGCTAGACAATTGTGAAGGTCGTATTTAGTTTCTGGTGATAAACATAGATGTAAGCGAGTATATATTGTATCCGGTTTACGTAAACTTAAAGTAACTAACAAATAATAATCAGACATCGAGCGTTTCCAGTCGAGAGTAGATGTTTTGGCTGACATTTGCCGGAGAAAGAACGACGAGAGATTGGCGAAAGCGATCGACAGCTATTGGTCTACACTGACAGATCAGCGGCAGATCCTGGATGAAATGGTCGTAGCTGAGGCGGTAAATTTGAGAATGGATAGGTGTTATGGTGTTAAATGGCAATAAAACGAAAGGAACACAGGAATTTTAGAAACAAACTTGTATTCACATATATTACAGGCAAGGCGGGTTGAGCAATACCATTCCTCAACTGTTGGGCGTTTGCACACGACCGCCTTGGCCACGTACCAATCTCTGACCACCGGGCACCGTACTCGTTACAGAAAGTGACGTCACCAGAGGAAGTGACGTCATGAGATAGTCCATTAATCCTATGAAAGGGCGTCTCCAACAAGAGTCTTAGCTCAGATGTAAACACAAACGACAGGAATCTAACACAATCCACAAACCTGTGTCTAACAAATCGCTTGTATAGAATTCTCGTATTTACTATCGTTGTTTTCAAAGTGAATCGAACGAGATTCGACACATACTCGACAATTCTTCTTTATACGAAATTAGATTTTGGTTATTTCATTCCTCAGTTTCACTGTTCTTATCAATTTTTGCATCATTCAACTGATTCACGCATGTAATTAACAATTATCCTCAAGTAGCTCCAGATCTTAATAAATTGTGATTAACTAACGGAGAAAATATATGCCTATCCTCAACAATGAATGGTTCAGTATGTAGATTATAGCAGAATAAGCTTCAACAGATATATAACTGGCGAACGTAAAGCAAAGTCTGATTATCAGAGTCTGATTATCAGTTATGCATATCAGCTAGTGATCCTGGCGTTATAGCTCTGAATGAAAACTCTTTCAGTAGGAATTCAATCTAATGTGTTTCTACACAGATGCTGGAAAGACACAGGCAAATAACAATGTCTGGAATGCATTTTGAGATCCCTTTGAAAATGGGCAGAACAGAGAAATTAAAGGACGACACCATTGAGTGGGTTAGAAAAAAACTTTGCTAAACACTAGCAACGTTTTCAGATTAAGTTTTAGTAGCGTTACTACTTCCACTATTACTACTTCTCCTCATACTACTAGTAGTGCTATTTATAGCAATAGTAGTTTCTGCACGAAAAGCAATAATTTAAAATATAGTTTTCGAATGTAATGTATACTATTGTATTTAATTTTTTGATCGCGAATTATGTTTGACAGAACTAATAGTATACCATATGTCTTTTGGCTAAGAACAATGTATAATACTACCTTTCGTATTTCCCGAACTTGCTAAGTGAAGGAGATACATTTAAAACCGAGGCAAATTTTATTTTTGTCTTAATCCACAATATTCTTTTTTGAATAGCTAGATTTAATCACTTAAAAAACAACCCTGTGCTAACCTTACCCTCGTAACGAGACAAATAAAGACGTACTCAGTAGTATGCACACTACAAGCAGCTATCTATGATAGATCAATCTTTTATTATTACGGACAATATTAAAACGTAGAATAGCATATATTGCAACAAATATCTAAACACAAGTCAAGTTTAAAAATATAAAACGAGCAGTAATAATGCTGTATACTTACTATTGCTTAAAAACTTGTAGACAAAATATATATGTATATTTATTCAAGAATATAATGTACATAAACATCTGCTCGAAGAGAATGTTTACAATCTGGAAATTGTCAGTTAACATAGTGATATTGCCAGTGGAAACATATTTAGCATAAAAAATTACACAAAGAAAAGCAGTTGAAAATTATCAATATTAATTTATAGCACAAGAAATATTTATCAAATTTTAAATGACAAGTAATACTTCGATATGATTACGTGGCACTAGTAATATTTAAATCTATTTTTAAAGCACATTCATTAATTCAATATAATTTTACAGTACCAGTAATATTTTAATCTATTTTTAAGCACAATTAATACTTAAATATTATTTTATAACGCTAGTAAGGTTTATCTAATTTTAAAGCATACACTTGTACCTCCCCGACCTAACTACCCCCCGACAAACCCGACAAGCTAATAAGTCTCATTCCTTTACAGAAGAGATCCTTAGGTGCAAGAAAGCATTGTACTCCAATAGTTTCTTCTCCAGAACTGCGGGTCTTTGGAACTCCCTTCCGGGATTCTGCTTTCCCAACTGCACTGATATGCAGAAGTTCAAGTGTAATGTTAACAAACATCTTTCTACTCATCTCCCTTCATAATGACCCTGCTAATTAAGTCCCTGATAGTAGCCCCCTGCTTCAAAGTGGCACTGTGCCTTGTTTGGGGTGAATTTAATATATATATATATATATATATATATATATATATATATATATATATATATATAATTATTCAATATAATTTTATAGCACTAGTAATATTTTTATTTAATTTTAAAGCACAAGTCTTACTTCAATATTATTTTATAGCACTAGTAATGTAATTTTAAAGCACAGGTAATACTTCAATATTATTTTCTAGCACTAGTAATATTTTAATCTAATTTTTTAAATACAAGTAATACTTCAATATTATTTTATAGCACAAGTAATATTTTAATCTGATTTTAAATGACAAGTAATACTTCGATATTATTACATGGCACTAGTAATATTGTAATTTATTTTTAAATGCACAAGCAACAATTCAATATTATGCTATAGTATTAGTAATATTTTAATCTAATTTTAAAGCACTGGTAATACGTCAATATTATTTTATAGCACTGGTAATATTTTAATCTATTTTTAAAGCACAAGAAATACTCTAGCAGTAGTAATATTTTAATTCAATTTTAAAGCACCAGTAATTCTGCAATCTTTTTTAAACCACAAGTAATATTTCCATCTTTTTTAATGCATAGGTAATATCTCAACCTTAGTTTAGGGCAGTAGTGGCATAGCAATTTTATGTATTTGATATATGCATGGGGTAATAATCAGTATAGATAAATCAGATAAAATGAGACTGAACATACAGAGTAATTTACAACGATACAATGTAACAAATAAGATATTGACACTCAAACGTATTTTGTATGTTGTAGTGTACATATTAACGTACTCCCCGTCTAGTTACCGTTGCCCAGCGTCTTTTAGTGAGTAATCCATTCACCGGAAGTGTCAGGATCTTCCACTATATTCATATTAGACCTCAATTTCTTATTTGTTTTCACATTAAAATTTCTCACTCTGCAAGATTAAATTTTTTCAAAACAATATTTTCAATTTTTAATCTTATTGGCATACATATATTACAGGTGTATAAATGTGTATCATCACTTTATCAGTTGCCCCATATTCCTATTATATTATTACAATAAAGCCATTTTAAAAGGCCGAATATTACATTAGTCGAGACGGTCTTGACCTGTAGAGTAACTAAAATGAAACTAAAATATAACTAAAATGAAACTGGCAATTCAAAACATACAAAAAATGCGAATAAAAAATAATCTCCAAATAAATGGGCTATACAGTAAATGTTTCTCTCAATAATCTAAAAACGTATACTTCTTTACAAGAATCATTACAACGTTTCTCGTTACTAATTTCATGCTTAGCCACCATTTCAACGTTTTTATATGTCTGATTCGCTAAAGTTTGGATGGAAAATCTAACAACTTTTGAAGGAGTGGACGAAAGGAAAATACAAGTAATACAGAAAAATAAATGTTTAAATAGTTTTCGTCTATTTTTTTTTTTTCCGCACTTACTTTTTTGGGTTGATTTGGATGTAAAGTGTGTTTTGCTCATTTCTTTCTAATGGAAATCTGGCGCCGCATCTCTTGAATATGTTTCTTTGCTGCCGGACCAAAATGGAAGTTGCGTATGTCGCAGAGAAAGAGGTTCATCTGTATTTCACAGACAGAATACGTAATGGCCAATTCGCGTCACAGACAATAGTAAAACATTAACATATAATATTATACATATAATAAAAGTTTACTTATATAATATACAAAACAATAAACGATGATGAAACATCATTAGAAAAAGAGTATTTAATTTTAATTTAAAAAGTTATTACATAATTTATAAAAAGATAAGGACGATAGCTGCTTCAAATGGACATTGTTTTTACAATATATGTGATGACTGTGGGTAATTTTTGATTCTAAATAATGTCATTTCTGTGGCAAAACATAACAGTGATAGACGTTTTTTTTATATTTGTCGAAAGCGAAACTATAAGTTATATGTATAAATAAATAAATATATATATATATATATATATATATACGTGTGTGTGCGTATGTGGTGTGTGTGTCTGAGTGTATTTGTATATGCCTGTTTAATAAGAGTTTTGAAGAGAGTGTAAAGAAAAATTCATATATCAAATTATACAATGATTCGATATTGTGAAGGTCGGGTAAATATCGCAAGAGTCGCTCATATCAATGTATTTAATAAATAACAAGCAGGAGTGCACAGCGTTGCTCGGTATCATATTAATTTAAAGGGGAATCGTTCTAATACATACATACATACATACACACACACACATATATATATAATATATATATATATGTATATATATATAATGATTAAATGACAATAGTCTATATTCCAAATTTCATGATGTTGACATCTTAAAATTTTTCCTTTAATTTAGTTGACATTTACAATTCTTGACAGTGTCTGTTTCGTAGCACAAAATCTATCACTTATTATATCAATCAGTAAATCTATTTTGCCCTAATCTCATTAGAAGAAATAGCAACAACCAATCCATCAAAATTGTAAATGTCAACTTAATTAAAGGAATAAAGTTAAAGATGGTCAACATCATGAACTTTGGAACACAGACTTTTATCATTCATTCATTATATTGCTCTAAAATTGCATTGAGCTTATTAAATAAGGCTTGGTATATATTATGCGGAAATAAAGTATATTTCTCCCTCTCTCCCTCTCTTTCTCTCTCTCTCTCTCTCTCTCTCTCTATATATATATATATATATATATATATATATATATATTATTGTCACAACGTTACATGAAAACGGCCTTATGAATATAATATGATCTCTATTTTTATGTATATGCATGCATTGTTGGCTTATTTTTGTGTGTATATGTTCCATGCGTGTGCATATATACATATATATATACAAATGGAAATGTATAAAAAAGAACACGAAAAGTATATTATTCGTTTTCAATTGGTGTCTTGCAGGAATACAAAATAATATTATGGAAAAAATTTTAAAAACTATAATAGTGCATTCCATATGTATTGCTTCTGGGCAACATCAAATAGAACAAAACAATGACATTCTTGGATGATAATTATCAAAATGTATACATTACAAGCCACTCAAAAACATGTTTAATTGGATGGAGTGTTTGGCTGAACCCGTATGCAATAATTATGGAGACAGTTTATGGCAGTATGCATGGTTTAGGGTGTATAAAAATAAAGGAAATACTAAGAAAACCAAAAAAGATTTTGGAATTTTTTGAATGTACATATTTATATATCATTTGATATATTCAGAAAGAAATGAACGTTTCCTCTTCAGTATGGAATTTAAACGGAATCATGTGGTTTCAGTTATCAAACGCAAACATAAAAGATATAAATTTGTCGGAGCAGGTGTATAGTTAGATATCAATACATTATTGGAATCTTCATAAAAAGGTGATAATAACGTTAATGTTCACCTGCTAGGTTTAAAGAAATAAAATCATATATATATATATATATATATATATATATATATATATATATATATATATATATATATATATATATATATTATTTTTTTTTTGTTAAAACGTCCAGTACTTTACCATTTATGTGCTTGCTACGTGATGAATATTGACGAAGATGATGCCTATTGTTTTTTTAGTTACTTTTTACAAACGTTGTCACCATTTATGAAGGCCCGGAGACTACTCGAGGGTAAGGATTAAAGAGTGTACAGTAGGCAATGAGACAATATCGTAGTAATCGTTAGTAGTGGAAATTTGAGAAAAATTGTATTACTTAAGGCTTATAACGAAGTTGTTCACGGTGAACTTTAAGACGATCATATTTTAGTCAGATGGAAAGCCTAGAAACAGAAGAGAGTTCCATAGGCGTGCAGTTCTAAGAATGAAGCTTTGGTCGTGGAATCTACGTTTAAGTGTAGGAAAAGATAAAGAGTAGGGTAAGTTATTGATACTGTTGAGCATCGTGCATTCATTTCGAATGCATCAGATAACAACCTGGATGCCCGGCGTTTCCCGGGTGTTTGAAGGTGTGTGTTAAAAAAAAGTAGTAGTAGGCAGGCTCGTACCCGTTCCGCGGAAGCGGAAAAGGAAGTGAAAGAAAATTAGACGTCTTGGCCGATGTCTCCATGACGCGACTGGAAGTCAAAATCGCTGAAATTAAACTAAGTCGGTGACTTGCTAAAATGTCAGCGAAAAAAATCGGCCTCTCCTTGTACAAAACGGCCAATTTTTCGATATTTGTCGTCCGAGACGGCGACCTTCAAAATGATCCCGTCTTGTAAGGATCCGTCGCTACTGTTGAAAGTTTTTGCGAGAGATACGAACATACATATATACATTTACACAGGTAGGTGAGATTTATTTTATAGATTAGCGTTAACAGTCGTTTGCCCTCTATTTTTCTAGTTAGTATTCTTTCTAGAAAGACATTATTTACTTAGTTTATTGGTTCGTGTCGTAAACCACTCTTCTGCCGACACTTTCCTGATAATGATCACGATGTCACATTGTCTTGTCTTTACTTCCGTATATGTGTGAGGTTTACTCTTTCCATCTGAATGAAACTTCTTGAATTTGTGGACTTGATATTCTTTACTTATCAATTATAACTGTGCGACTATGGCACACATACTCACATACTGTTCCCAAAACGAGACATGCTCCGATACGAGTCTGAAGGAATTCCTGGGTCACTGCCCGACGATGGACTTCGAGATGGAGTAAAACGCTATTATAATGATCATTTATGAAAGTAAATTAACTCGCACAATTTTAATCAATATATCTAAAGGGTAAGATAATTTATATTGCTGCATTATTAAAAAGATTTTCTATCTTCGCTTCTACTGCGTCTTAGAAAAAAGGACGACTTTATGTTCGTCGATACAATTATGTTAATTACGTCTCTAGTATTTGTAAGTCTTTACAAAAAGTATTGTGGTGTCACTTTCTGTCTGTGGACCACTAGATGAAACCTCAGTCTGGGGTTGAATACAATAATAAGAGATATCGCAAAATATTATTAGCAAAAGGCAAAGCTATTTGTAAAACAAATGCATCACTCTCTAGTAGCTCTCAGTGTTTATTTACAACATAAAGACATCGCCATCTTACTGTGTACGACCTTAAGCCAAGTAGTTATAATCACTAATTATAAAGATGGTTGTAGTTTGATCGTTACTAGTCTAGACGAATTTTTTATATTTGTGACACAGTGAAATATTTTGCTGATATATATATATATATATATATATATATATATATATATATATATAATCTCAAATTACAATTTATTAGATTTTCTCTGTATATAGAAAATAAAATTATTCTACTAAATACTATTACCGTCATCAAAGACTGTTATAAAATTGTCTCTATGACACGCGAGCAACTGCTACAATAATAGGATGTTTATAAATACGACTATATGTGCATTTATTATCATAATATGGTACTTATAAAGACGTCACTATGATCATTATACAATTACTAAAATAATAGCATGACTATAAAAACATCTCTATAGTCATTATTTATCACAATGCGTTGTTTATAAAGAGGTCTCTATGACTATCATGCAGTTTCTGAGGCTTTTATAAAGCAGTACATAGTCATTTCATCCATAATTTTGGGATCAGACATGCAGAAACTGAATGTGCGTTTTGCCTTCAATTCTAAATCCGTATTATTAACATATTTTATGCATTTTTACTCGTAAGACATACATTTTTGAGAGAAAAACCTCATCAAATAATTCTGTCATATTCTCCGTCGAAAACAGATGAAAACATGCACAAAATATAGGCAGAAAGACCCACATTAGATGCAAAATCAGATACGCATTAGAAAGACTGCTCTGTCTCCTCTGTCCATATCTGATAGACATAGAAATGGACAACAAACAGCCACAATCGCAAACAACACAGCCTCAAAGACGCTCATTAGAGAAATATACGAATATACATCATATCGATAGATAGGAGCATGTCGAACAAACCCACGCCCTCATTCGTAGACATATAAGAAAGGCACATAGAACCGTTGCTGAAAGGTAGACAAGCACACATCAAATGTTAAATAAATACACGTTAGATATAAAAGAGAAACTGCGGGTAAACAAACAGATGTACATCAAATAAACTGAGACATACGACACATATATACACAAGCGAACAACGGGCTGACGAAGAGATGCACATCATGCATTGCATGGAGATGCATATCAACCGTCACAAAAAGGATAGACTAAGAGAGACGTGTCATATAAAGCGACAGGTGCATAGAGTATACTCCAACAGATACACATCAAACAGCCAGGCAAGAAAATAGATAAATCAATCCACATCAGACGGAAAAACTTAGATAAATACACACGTACTCCAGATAGAAACGTAGACGCACAGGTTTTAGAAACACGGTCGTGCATCAGATAGATAGAGAGATATACACAATGGATAGAAAGACATACGCACATTAAATGAACGCATGCGCATAAGACACGTTATGCATAAGACGTTAAAATGATAGGCACACATACACATGTAAGATGGATAGAAATATGACATGTAACGCATGGAAAGAACACGCATACTAAATAACAAAAAGGACGCACATCAGATAGACACACTAACTCACAAGAGAAGCGCGCATCAATGAATATACTCAGATTATAGATATCAAATAAACAGATCGAGGCACAACAGTGCAAAATAGATGCAGTACAGAGATAAATGAGAAACACGCATTTTGAATAGGTAGAAAGTGCAGTGATCTGATAAAATCTTTCATTAGTCATGTTCTTTATAAGTAAAATAAAAATGCTTCTGGTCTGTGACAGTTCCAATTTTTGTACCAATCCACAAATGCTCTTATTGTGCAATTTGGTTTCTCCAAATTAGCAATCCTCTGCTTTTCCGGGAAGCAAGTAAATATAGACACGTTTCAAAAGCGTTTTCATATTGATTTAAATCTAAGTAGATATTTTCAATTTTCTTTTCATTCCATTGCCACATAATTATTGCTGTTCATTATTAGTCTAATGGATAACTCGCTAACATGAGATCTAACTGTCCACATTATTTCAGATCTATTTTTCTCATGCATACACTAATGGATTAGGAAAAGAAGGAAACCGGACGCTCCCCGAGTAATAAAATTCTAATAACCATCTACTATTAACCAGTGACAGTATGGATTTGGTTTTTGGTATTCTTCCTTTTTTGTTTTGAGTCACTAATCAGTTGGTGTCGACACATTCACAAAGTCCATGCACCATAATACTTGCTCATTGATGGCGTCCATAACTGCAATATTAAAATGCCAGAGCACTACTCCAGGGGGTATTGATCGTAATATTAAGCTTTGTATTAAATGGGATGAAATGATCGATTTGCCGTAACCAAACAAATCAGATGTCGTATGAATATTTAAAAGCTTTTGGATATGAATTCGTATATGTATGAAAGGGTCTATTTGTAAACCTGTCTGCCACGGTAGCTTTTTAAATGAAAAATATTCTTAAAACCTATACAGAAGATCGCTTTGTCTGAATGAATAATAGCATTTATCTTGGTCTGTAACGCTCAAGTTCGAAAAATTATTATATTTCGCATGTTGGGATTACGGTATAACTAGTCCTCCTATTTACTTTGCCTCCCTACAAGGTCAGAGTTAGATACCAGGGTCGTATTTTAATGTGGAGAAAAGGAACAGAAAAAAAAATGCCCCAGTCGTGAAAGATCGGCAGTGCTCCCTCGGTAGCCAGTATGGGGGACCCGGTCGTAATCCTGCGAATGTTGGCCAACATTTTAATTTCAGAAACACAAATAACACGGACGCTGAACAAGTAAGTATAACGTCTAATTTTACTGATCAAAATGATACCAACCAAACACAGCACAGCCAAGACTACAATCAAAAAAGAAAAACACGAAGGAAGAAATGGACAACAAAAGATAATAGACTCGTAATGGAATGCTTTTATAGAAGCAAACCTAAATGAAGGCTATCGGAAACGAATGAAAGAGCTATGGGACATGCCAAGTGACTCCCATACAACAGAACAAAAACTTGCAGATCAAGCAAGACTGATACTAAAGAGAGGCTGGATCTCAAAACTGGAACTAACAGAAATACAACAGAAAGTAAATGAGAAAACTGAGCATAAAGCAACCGCATGTGTAGAAGCCCCACAAGTCGAAACACAACAGATGGGGAACCTACGAGGACTGGACCCTCAAACGTGGAAATCGAGAACAATGAAACAGAGCTAACAAAGGATGAAACAGATGAAATAGAAAAAGATAATACAGTTCATGAACAAGGAAAAAACAAAACTCCTTTCACTAAGCAATCAAGAACAGAAGCAATTCAAAGCAGAGACAGAGAAGGTTACCAAGCCCCCCCCCCCCCCGCAGATCACAGACCTAAACAATTTAATTTATGCAGGAGCCAAAATAGTAAGTATGAAGTTCAAATCAGAAAAACGGGCGTTGAAAGATGCATAAACAAAACCTGGATTGGAAATAAGACTAGAAACCAAACTAAACAAGTATGAAAATGAAGCCAAAATGATAAACAAAAAGCGATGTGGAGAAAACTGAGAATTGGAAATGTGATCAGCAGGTAGAAGTTAAACAAGAAACACGAAGATCTAAATCCAAAAATAGCAGCAAAGAAGGAAAATTAAGATGATATAGATACAAATCTGAACAGAAATGATAAAGAAGAACATGGTCTGCTATACATAGATCAAAAGATCCTAAAGGATGAAAAAGAAGAAGACAGAATTTAGCCATGGCATGGATAGACCACAAAAAGCGCACGACAGAATCCCACAAGTATGGATAATAGAATGTATAAAATACCAAGCAGGATCATCAACGTTATTGAAAATGAAATAAGAACATGGAGACTGCAATTGACAGCTGATGGACAACACATAACAGAAATAAACATAAAAGAGGTGTCTTTCAAGGAGACTCACTATCGTCATTACTGTTCATCACAGTCATGATGCCTCTGAACAGTATACTGAGAAAGTGCGAAGCCAGATACAAGTTCTATAACACAAAGGAAACATTAATCACCTGATATACAGGGACGATTTGTAACTTTACTCAAGGACCGAAAATGAACTCAAGACATTAATAAACACCACCAGGATCTTCATCCAGGAAATCCAAATGGGGTTTGGTATGGAGAAGTGCGTACGAGTAGTTATAATAAAATGGAAATCTGAAGACGGCAGAAGGCATGGAACTACCCAACCAAACGGAGATGAGAGCACTAGGGAATAAGACGCCTATAAATACTTGGGAGTTCTGGCAGCAAACGCAATCAAAGCAACAGAAGGAAAGAGAAATTTGGAAAGGAATATCTCAAGACAGAAAATTATGGAAACTAAATTATAAAGCAGAAACCTAATAGAAAGTATAAATACATGAGCAGTATCACTAGTAAAATACTCTGGACCGTTCATAGGGTGGACTAAAGAAGAACTGAGACAGATCGATCAGAAGACCAGGAAACTCATGACCATGCACAACTCATTGTACCCGCAAGATGAAGTTGATCGAATCCATGTGAACAGGAAAGATGGCGGGATGGAACTGGTCTGCATAGAAGACTGCGTGTATGACACCAAAATAGAATTAGAAAAATACATAATGCAAAACGCTGAAAGGATAATCATGGCAACGAGAGACAGAAAAAAGCAATAAAACAGAAAACAGAGAGAAAAAGGATAAAAGAAGAAAAAAATGGGAAGAGATACAACCACGCGGAAAATTCATAAGAATTACGAAAGGTGAAAATGACGAAAACACTGGGGCATAGATGTGAAAAGGATACATAAGCCTAGAAACTGAATTCCTAATTACTGCAGCACGCGATAACTCAATTAGAACCAAGCACATCAAATAAAAGATCGACAAATGCGGACTCTGTGGACAAAGAGATGAACAATAAACCATATAGTAAGTGAATGCAGCAAACTGGCTCAAAAAGAATAAAACAACAGACACGACAAAGTGGGAAGGACAGCACACTAGGAATTATGCAAACAGCTGCAACTCGAACGCACAGACAAGTCGTACAAACATAAACCGGCAACTGTACTTGAAAACGACAATCACAAAATCCTATGAAACATGGATATACAAACTGATAAACCCATATAAGCAAGAAGACCGGATATCGTAAGAATTAACAAAAAAAAAGCATGTCAAATATAAGACTTTGCGACCACAGGGTAAATATGAAAGAAAAGGAGAAACAGAGCAAATACACAGACCTAGCCAGAGAGCTGAAAGGGATATGAAAGATGAAGACAATCAAAATAATACATATAATAGTCGGAGCACTAGGAAACACATCGAAACACTCTGCAAAAGAATGAGAGGAAAAAGAATGACTGGATAAATACAACGGACAATAATGAAAACAGCTGAAATATTAAGGGAAACCCTTGAATATGAAAATTAACACGCATGAGCAACAAATGCAGACCAGACAAACTACTGCAGAGGCAAAAACATGAAACATCACATAGAACCAAGTTTTTTTTTACATGGGTGTCACAACTTATCAAGGCCCGGAGGCCACTCAGGGATAATGGTTATTGCGTGTACAGTAATCAATGAGATAGTATTGTAGTAATCATTAGTATTGGATATTTGATAGAGTGTCTTATTTAAGGGGGCGGTTTCTCAGGAATTTGTTTATGTTGGATTTGACGACATCCAAGTTGTAGTCAGGTGGGAAACAGGCGAACGGAAGAAAGTTCCACAATCGTGCACTTCTGAAAAAGAAGCTCTGCTCATGGAATCTACGTTTGGATTAAGGCACAGATAAAGAGCGGGGAAAACTATTGACAGTAGTTTCAGGAAGGCGGGTGTTTCTTGTGAAAGATTGGCGAGAGAAGACGAGAGATTGGAGCTCAGAAGAGCACTTGCCATGGAAATAACGATAAAACAAAGACAGGCTCGCAACGTCTCTTCTGTGAGAGAGAGGTTGCAGGGTAGAGAAAAGGGCATCCCCCACTAAGCCACGAAGTCTATTTTGTACTCTGTCAAGGCAGGATAGGCTGTTTTTAGCAGCTCCTACCCAGATATGGCAACAGTATTCCATCCTTGGACGTACTTGGCTTTTATATAGATAGAGAATTGCATCAGTAGTGAGATATCTTCTGGAGCGGTAGAAGTATCCCACAATTTTTCCAGCGTCCATGGCAACAGATTTGATGTACGTGTTCCATTTCAGATCAGGAGTAAAGGTCAATCCCAGAAGCTTGTCAAAACATGGAGCCTCCCCAAGACGAGAGCCATCCATTTCAATTGATGCCAGGTGGGGATCAGAGCGTTGATGATGTAAAGATAGAAGCTTGGTTTTGGATGCATTAAAAGTGACCAGCCACCTCTTTTCCCATAGTACAAGCCGCTCAAGATCAGAGGAGAGAGAATTAGAGAGAACTTTGTCATTTACGGCTTTTGATGTGTTGCCATAGATGGTCGTATCATCAGCATAGATGTCAACGAATGATTTAAGTATGTGTTTTAGGAGATCGTTGATGTAGATCCGGAAGAGAGTTGGGCCCAGGATGGACAACTGTGGGACCCCAGCATTGATACTGTGGGCCTCTGATTTCTGCCCATCAACCACTACTCTTATGAACCTATCAGAGAGAAATGATTTAATGATTGAGAAAACATTTTCAGTAATACCGTAGCTGTAAATCTTGCGAAGGAGGCCCTTATGCCATACCTTATCGAAGGCCTTCGATATGTCAAGAGAAATTGCCCTGGAAAAAAACCTTTATCAAGAGATTCACTAATCCTAAGTGATATAATCATTAGCACATCTGCTGTAGATCTTGCAGAGCGGAAACCATATTGCATATCACTAAGAAGGTTGGTTCCGTTGAGGTGGTTGACTACTTCTTTATTTAATATGGATTCCAACAACTTACTCATGACACACAGGAGACATATTGGTCTGTACTGAGTGGGAGATGACTTTTCATCTGAATTCTTAAATACACGGCATACTGATCAGATTTTTCAGTGTAATACAAAGCACTTCTCTATAAGGCAACGCTTAAACAGTTTTGTAAGTATGGAGGCAAGTTCTTGTTGAAACTTTTTCAGCACTATAACTGGAATGCCGTCAGGGCCAGTTGCTTTACTGGAATCAAGGTTCTTGATTAGCTTGAAACTGGCATAGGGCCAACCACTCACGCACAGATAGTTGTGTGTTGCATAGCATGTTGTCTGTTATAGGAGGAAATATGGGGAGTTGGTGGCCATTGTCGCATAGAGTAGAATTAGCTGTAAAGTTTTTGGCAAATAGTCTGGCCTTCTCTGATGCTGACGAGATGACCTCAGCCCCATTGATAATAGTTGGGATAGAACGCACGCTTCTGTTCAAAATCCTGTTTGCTATTTGCTAGAAGTGGTGGGAACCAAGCCGCTGCTCAGCTACTTTGGATTTAACAGACTGAGCACACAGGTCTGTTGCATTTTTATTACTCTTTTACAGTGGTTGTTGACATTCCTATAAGCAGCGTAAGCCTCAGTACATCTATTACGTTGGTAGCTATGGAAAACTGATTTCTGTGCGCGATGGCAGCAGCACATTCAGGAGAGAACCATGGCTGGCTGTAAGGTTTTTGTTGGATTTTTTTTGGATAGTATGCATCGGTCTATGCCTACAATTCACCATTCGGTCAGATCTTATACTATAGAGGACACATCCTTTTTAAACATGAAATGCAGAGGTAGGTCAGATATGAATGTACGGAAGCTATCCCAGTCAGCAATAGAGTATCGATATACAGTACGGTGGAGAGGTACGTCTGAAGACTTATTACATTTCATTTTTATCTTAACTGCTACAACAGAGTGGTCTGCGGACCCCAGAGGAGATAGGACGGAACATGAACACAGCTCAGGGGAAGTTGTGAGGAAAAGGTCTAGAAGGATTGCATATTAACCGGTAGTATCGGGCACACAGGTGGGTTCGTGAACAATCTGAGTGAGGTCATAGGCAATGGCAAAATCATAACAGAACCTCCCCTCGTCATCGGTTTTATTTGAGTGGGTAAGCCATTCTACATTATGGACATTTAAGTCACCGCAAATGTGAAAGTTAGCCGAAGGATGAGCAGACAGGACGTGGTCAATTTTCTCAAATATGCTCTTAAAGATAGTAACTTTACTGTTGTGGGGGCGATAGAGGGAAAATATAAATGCAGTGGTGTAAGCTAGTGCAACCCGGAAGCACATATAAGGTAGATTAGGGTCTTTTCTGGAGATATCCCTACCACATGAAAAGCCATATTTGATGTAGGCACATATTCCATGCCGATAGCGATCTTGGGGGTCAGATTTAGATGTTAAGTTAGAATATCCTTAATTATAAATTCGTCTACAGAAGTGGTTGGCCTTATGCCAGTTTCACTTAGAAAGAATATGTCCGGTTTCGTCTCTTGTAATTGTTTTTCAACCTCTGGGAGGTTGGAAAGTAGACCCCTGATGTTGGAGAAGGAGACATGGTAGTAGGGGTCTACGTTGGAGGATGGGGTGCTAGGTTTATTCGTGTTTCTTTTTTGGAGATTTGTCAAGATTGTTGAGGTTTTGGGATTTGTGGAGCAGGTCGGTAGACTTGGTTGGAGCAGAACAGAGAGGGAAAATAAGAGAGAAAAAGACAAGAATTTTTTTTGTAGCACATGATAAGGTAAAGCCGTAACAATTACTCACTAGTATGGTATCGAGAGGCCGTACCAGAAACTACTGTATGGAGCAGAATCCATTCACCAAATAGCAATACAGCAGTCCCGGTACTTTGCACCTGCTGATAGGACAGCCTCCTTAGTGGTTAATCAAAGGTTAGGGTCCCTGACTATCAGGCAGGTAACGTCAGCGCATACAAAACGTTTACCTCCAGCGCCCTTACTAGTGACATGAACACAAGGATAGACATAGAAACAGAAATTTACCGACATATCAGGCTACTCTTTACAAAGTACTACCGATCTGGAAAGCAGCTTTTTCTTTACCCTTTGTCAGAAAAATCATTCATTGGAAATGAGGGCTGAAGGACAAGAAAGGAGAAGCGAGAGGTAATGGAGCTGCCGATAACACATCCACATGCATTATCTACTCTCCATTGAGAACAATAAAATAAATAAATAAATAAACTAAACTAAACTAAAATAAAATAAAAGGTGAGAAGGATTTATTGATATCTACTTAGTATAAGTCCGTTGCCCCATTCCCGGCTTAGGATAGTACTTGAAGATAGTCTCCCCTCCCATGTTAATGCATGGATACTTTGTGCCTTTATCTAGGTCGAGCTGGGATGTTCAACCGTTCCGGCGCCACTCTATAATAAATATGCTATAATGGAACTTTTATCAAATTGAAAAAAGTCTGGTTATTTTTAACTCGTTTAAAAATCTGGTTAAGAAGTAATACCTTTAGGGTTATGTATAAACTTTAGACTAGCTAGAAGTAATGTATACTTTACAAGAAAAAAACGCGTGTTTTTGAAATTGAAGCTGCATATCTATAATTTCCTTAACCTTGTCCCCATCCCCAATTACCATATCACTGCCCCCTAAAAAAAGTGAGACTAAACAGCCAAGTTAAGTCAATGAGGAAGGAAAGACCGAGGAGAGAGAACAGACCAGATCGCCGCTGGATTTGTGTGAAGAGAACTGCTACCTTGGCGAGGCTTATTGCCACTACAATTCTGGTGAAGACCAATAGCCACCGAGAAATCATTGGCAACCAGCTGTTGCGATAATGCAACTTTATTTGCAAATACTACCGAAAGCGGTGGAGAGTACTGGAAATCTTGGGAGACTTGTTGTCACTCAGCTTCCAGGCAACGCCACAGGCTATTTTCAAGGAGAGATTTTAGATAAACTGTGTGAAAGCTCCTTGTGAGCCAATAATAATAATAATAATAATAATAATAATAATAATAATAATGATAATAATAATAATAATAATCGAAAGAAGAAGACTGAAGAGTAAAGAGACGAGAAGAGGAAGCGCAGAAGTATAAAATTATAAAAGAAGAAATCAACAATTTTGTTTACAAATCTAGCATCCTGTTTCTTTATCATCATATTGAGACGCTGAATAGTTTTGACACATTTTCCTATTGGCTGATCGTCACGTCATCTGCGACAACAATTACGCCACTCAAATCCATCACTACTGAAAAAGAAACAAACAAAACATTCATTTGTTTTATGTAAAACGGAAAATAATGGCAGACGGATCAGCAAGCGTTTTCACAATTCTTAATAATTGGATCCATCTAAAATAACATGCATCCAATCCTAATACGCATTTATCGCTAAAATTCCATTCCAATCTCAAACAGAAAGAATAACTTTTGTAAATTGAGCGTGATCGAACAAACGACAGATATATAGTTTTATAAAAAAATAGTTGAACCACCTCAAAGAAAACGTTTTCACACAATCTGCATTATTGAAGATGAGCATGTTATATACAATTTGAAGAGTGAACGACTGATAAACATGGTATTATAACGATATTCTTTATCTAATTCGTTCACGACAATGCATGAAGCCATTTGTGCTAAGGCTCTTACAGTAACGAAAGTTTATTATTACAAATACAGTACTCCATTCATGAGCTAATTGGAAACGGGTAAAGGTAAATAATGGTCTCCCGTGTAAAAAAATATTTTGGTATATATTGAGAACCGGTTTTACGAGAAGAAAAGGGTGAAATGAATCTAATGTATGAATTTCAGGAAATACTTTATAAGAAAGAAAATTATTGAGATTTAAGAGTCGATTTCACTCCATAAATAGATCTGTCCAGAATATTCGGAAGCAAAACCTACACACCTACGATTGAAAGACACGAGTTTTGCATTAAATGAACTTAATTAGATAAACTTATGAAATGATGAATTGATTCCACTCGAGAAGCAGCAAAGTTAGACTAGAGGGGCCTGGATTCCTTAAGTATTTTAATCTAATAGTTTGTTTTTTTCACAAACTGCTTAAATTTGGAATTTAATCGCTGGTCCCTGTTTTCTCAACTGTACCAACATAGATCCGAACAAGTATCCCCAAAACTCCCTAGTTGGGATATCCCTATAAATTATGATCTCTCTACGTTTAATCATTAGGGTGTCTTTTTGAGATGAATTGAAATTTAAAAAGAAATGCTATTTATTTCACTGTTATGCATTCACTTTTGCCTTAAAATCTATATCATAATCAATTAATGTATTCATCCTTATCGTAGTATGGGTTTAAATACAGGAAATTAACTCGTACGGAAATAGAACCTGCAGATTATATAAAATTGAAAACGGATTATTGAAAACTATTGCTCACTCGTTTCGTACCTTTTACAGGCAACAAAAATAACATAATAATAATAATAATAATAATAATAATAATAATAATAATAATAATAATAATAATAATAATAAATCGAGTGACTTATCGTGTTACATCCTGGACAGAGCGACCAGCTCTAGGCATTTATCAAACATTTTACCGCTACCAAAAATGTATTGGTAATAACATTTGTGTCGAAGGTTACACAATTATTTTGAAATTCCGTGTAATATTATACAGTTTACGTTTGTTTAATGATCGTAAAAAATATACAAGTAAATTTGGTCTAAAACACTATAATTAAAACAATTAAAGCATATATAAAAAAATCATAAAAGTAACATTCCAAAGTCTAAGAGTCTACAAGTAATTAAATGGAACACAAACTGACTGTCATTCATACATTATATTAATATAGGCTTCCAACTCTCACAGATTGTTTTCAATTGGGGAGATCATGATCGAATAACTATAATGCAGAAGGCCTGAGTAAAATCTATGTTCCTAGACACTGAATAAACAGCACAAGATCAATATCGTTTGTTGACCAATTATTGATAATGCCTAGAATTTTTTATATTGGGATATAACAAATGACCTTGTTTAGTGTTTCACTGTTAACGTTTACACATTCAGTTATACCGTTACGTTTTGATTATCTATGAGTTAGTTATGTCATTATAGATAGGTAAGGATAGTTAATGGAGAAGCGGTTGTGACAAGACAGCGTGGGGAATAGACAGAGTGCTGGGCCGTCTATAAAGATGATGTATCAAAATGATACGAGATATAAGATAAGATAAGAACACATTGTGACCTGATTTTCTCATTAGATAAATTTACTTGAATAAAATACTGCGTATTTCATTTTTCTTTAAAATCTAGGCATAGTTCTTAAACATTGAAATGAATTTGGTCACCAAACAGACTGACACGAGTTTGTGTTCCGCAAAATACAAATTATTAAGATAATAACGAGTTGTAATATGAAAAAAATATTAAAATGTATGAGCTATGCTTAAATGATATGTATTAACCGTCGTGAAACCGTACACATTTTATAATTTCTGCATATTTGAGGTTACTTATAACATCGACTCCTTGGCATACTTGTAAGAAGGTTTGCTAATGGATGAGCAGACCCGGTTTCAATTCTCGGATGCTTTACACCAAAAACTTAAAATGGAACTTGAGGGTTTCTTGCTAAACGCTCAGCATTATAAGAGGGCAAGAACAATATTTCAGGAATGGTATATCGCCCATCTCTTACAAATCGATTTAGAAGCCCATAAAAAGGGTCTTGGGGTTCCCCTCGACTATAATCGACCAGTTAGCTTATAGCATCTGGAATTTTAGTCATAATAATTCTATTTAATATGTTACAGATAGATATATGTTCGTTTTCTTATACAAATAAAACAATCAGATAGCGAGCATATAAAAATGTAAAATGCTTGTAAAAGATTATATCATATGTCTGAGCATAGAAAAACAGTTTTAATCATTTGGTTTCTGAATATTTGTGTATGTCTGTACCATCGAAGTATTGAATTGCAACGGTTATATGAAATCTTATTGCTGTTTGAGTGCAATTGTTAGCAAGAAATGTAAACCGTACTGTATTGCTGGTTCGTCTACTTTTACAATGTGGAAAAATTGTTGAGAATAAGCAGGCGCGAATACAAAAGCAAAGGTCGTCCAGTGGTAAGTAATTCGAAACAGATTATATCAACCAAACGTTGCATTTATGTAACCCGGAGACAAGATGTGTCAGGACTGCGGGTGAACAGTACATTTAACTCCTGCAAATAGAAATAAATCCGTTTCCAATACATATTTTGAGCAATTATAAGTACAGAAATAAGGAATACAGACAGACAATTGATGTGCCATGCATGTAATGTAAGATGTCAACCAAATCAATATTCGTTAAATTAGTTATTTGAGTGTAAGTATTTCTGTTTCTATCAGCATCTATGTATTGACCACAAAGATATATATATATATATATATATATATATATATATATATATATATATATATACATCAAAATATTTCCTTCTACGTCTTTCCTCTCTCTTTTCTTTCTCTCCATCTCTCTATTTCTCTCTCTCTTTCTCTCTCTCTTTCTCTCTTTCTCTCTCTCTCTCTCTCTCTCTCTCTCTCTCTCTCTCACAATACGCGTGTAATTGTCTGTTTGAGCAGCATTTTTTACTTTTAATTATATTTTGTTAAATATTACGGGCAATTTATATTTCAATATTTCTGTCTTGGTCGCTTTTAATTTCCTTATATTCCTCCTTCTTTCGGATCCAACTTTCAGGAGTCGTCATTGAGTAAACAGGGTGTTTCAATAAGTACAAGAACTTTTCCTAGTACACGTGTTATTTTAGTATGTTTTCGCCAATATTAAAATTGAATTTGTAGAGTGATAACAATTTTATTATGACGTGTAGAGCTTCCAAGTACAGGGGTTTTAGTGGGCGCGGTTACTGCATCTCTCGGTTCCTACTTCAAACAAGAAAACACACACGGACATTTAAACAATGATTGAGTAGGACAAATTAAGGCTTAACGTCTTCGTCATACTTAACAAAAATGTTTGAAACAGGCAGAGTAGACAGTAGAGTTGAGACGTTACACCAGAGTTTATTTCACTTAGATACATGCATTAATGAAGACTGAGCGTAGAAATTTCCCCTGTTGTT
>NC_136489.1:99330949-99548449 GCF_053919585.1 Euprymna scolopes | reverse complement strand
TTTTTTTCTTTCTGGCAATCTTTCTGTTCCTCGGGAAGAAGTCCACGGTTAATCAGGAAGTGATGGATTTGTTCCCCCAGTGGTGTTGTTAGTATTTTTTAGGCCTATAGTTGTTGGGCGGTTGTTGTTATTATTATTATTATTATTATTATTATTATTATTATTATTATTATTATTATTATTATTATTTTTATTATTATTATTATTATTATCATTATTATTATTATTATTATTTTTATCAGTTCACAAGGAGCTTTCATACAGGTCATCAAAGATATCATTGGATATAGCATGTGGTGTTTTCTGAAAGTTGAGTGGCAACAAATCTCCTCAGATTTTCCAGTACGTTCGATAACATTTTCAAATAAAATAGCGATTATGGCAACATCTGCTTGCCATTGATTTTTCGTTTGCAGCGGCCATTACTCTTTACTGTAATTTGAGTGCAACAAGCCTCCCCAAGATCCCAGTTCTCTTCGCACTTCTACAGTGGAGGTCTTGTCAGTACTCACTCCTCGGTCTTCCCTTCCTCCTAAATCATCTGTCTATTCGGTCTCATTTTTTGTGTGGGACGGGAAGGAATGTGGTAATAGGGTTGGGGGTGGTTAAAGAAATTATAGGTATGCTGCTTCAATGTTCCTGGTTCCATGTAGCGCTTCATATTTAGTCTCTGGAGCAGTTTGTCTGGCCCGCGCATGTGGCTCATGAGTGTTAGTTTCCACATTCAAGGGGTGTCTTTAAAACTTCAGCTGTTTATCAGTCATTCCTCTAATTCCAATTTCTCGCATCATTTTTATAAAGTTTTTTGGGATTGTTCGTCGTACTCTTGCTATTATAGATATCAAACCTCATTAATGATTTTGTTCACAGCAATATCTGGTTTTCTTGTAAATTATCTCTCGCTCACACTGAACCATGGAATTTCTAAGTATTATTATTATTAGTAGTAGTAGTAGTAGTAGGAGTAGTAGTAGTAGTAATAGAACTAGTAGAAATAGTAGTAGTAGTCTCACATTAGTATTATTACTAATACTACTCTTTCTCGCAGACTTATCATGCCCTTCTATATCTCTAACCTTATTTACAAGCATATCAAAACACAACTGCACAATTTGCTTTAAGGCAACTGCTAGATAATTACAGAAAAATGATATATTCTGAAACTAACTTTTAAGAACCCAAAATAGTTGAACCTATCCGTAATAAATTCTAGCAGTATACATTTAATGACAATAGTACTAAAAATAACATTAACATCGTTTTAAAATGATAATTCATCTTGTACCGCTAATTCTGGCATCTGGCAATTTAAAGTGATAAAACTATTCTTGAACTGCTATAGCTTGTTCTTTTGACATCCCTCTGACTTCACAAGCGCGATACTGTCGCTTATTTGAAATTATTCTTTTTCCCAGCTTTTTATTGCTCACTAGTTTTTTTATCAGCAGAAAATGATTGCACTATGGATTGAAAGTGTTAGTGACACGTAGTAAATATTTATTATTGGTTTTGACATAAACAAAGAGTATTAGAAAATTAAAATATGAAAAGATGTAATGAATGTAGATGAATATTACTTCCCCCCTCCTCTCCTTTGCCTAATGATATAAATGCATTGTAATTTATTTATCTTTATCTGTTAAAGTACACACACACACGCACACACACATATATATATATATATATATATATATATATATATATATATATATATATATATATATATATATTGTGAGTGTGTGTACCCAAAACTTCTGGCCTCTATGGAGGGGAGACTGAAACTTGCTGTTATGATTTTAAATAATCTGAAATAACAGCAAGGGAGACTTGATTCCAAATATTTCTCATATTTTATATCTACCCTCTTTTGGAAATAGGGTACGATTGTGAATATCTAATGTATCAAATAATTTTTATACACTGTGAAGTTTATTTTATGTACGAAAACCAAAGAAGGGAGATATAACATATGAGAAATATTTGAAATCGGGTCTCCCTTTGCTATTATTTCAGATCATTTGAAACCATAGCAGCAAGGTCAGAGGTTAGGGAGAAATATTAGATATTTTGTAATTCATATGCAAAACTAGGAAAGTAAATGACTATGATGGAAATTACCACTAGGTAAAGATGCAGTATCTTTCCACCTACAAAAAAACCTTTAGAATTTCCGCTATTATAGGTTTTTGAGGGTGCTGAAAGCAAAAATAACAGTTACAATCCAAAATAATCAGTAGTTTCGAAGATATGAAGAAATTATAGTTTTAAAAAGTAATTTCATCAGGGGGTCATTTATGAATATCAGGAATAATAAAGGTCCAAAGGTAGACCATTGAAGACAACTTGGATTCTTTTCTTACTTTAGAAAGAGTTAAATTATTCGTCCAGTAATAGCATAGGATCTGATTTTCATGAAAAGACCATCGTGCCATACCCTGTCAAAGACCTTAGATATATCTAGAACTACTGCCCTAGCCAGCCCTGCTTTATCCAATGCATTGTATTGTGTCTATTTTTTTTATGGTACATTGTACTTGAGAGAGGTAGTTTTCAGATCATTTAGTGTGAAAAATCTGTGTTGGAAGTTTTTGCTGGGTTTTTATGCAATTTAGTTAATGATGATCCGTCTTATAAAACGAAGTGAATAATCAGCTGGAAAGATACCTAGAATTTCAGACATTGGCCACTATATCTATATATCGAAATATCTATACTCGTAGCCAAACTGAATATTAAAATGCTCATATCATTGATTCTACATGAAAATTTGCAGGGTTTTTGGAGGTTATAATACTATTATATGGTTAAAATTTTATGACAATTAATAAAAAAGAACCTATATATTAAAACGAATAAAATATGCCCAAATTTGCCTCAATTCGGTTTAGCTGCTTCGGTTGTCTTTCCTACATCTGTCGGTTTTGCTGTTTCAATTGTCTCCTCTGTGGCCTTGCAAGGTCTCTAATATATATAAACTCAAACAGATATAGATAAATTAATTATAAATTATTATTATGGCAAAGAAGAGAGGGGAATGATATTCAATGTTCTCCTCCTGTAAGCTATGTTGAGTGTGTATTCGATGTTTCGTTGTTATAGTGGATTATTTGCTTGTTTTCCTTTTACAAAACAAACATTCTATACTTGGAATTATCAAACACATTATGACAACACGGTTATATTGATTAGTAAATTTATTTATGAAATATCATTTAGAAAATAGAGTTCGTAATTTACATATTTGTTTACTAGCAATGCTACAAGCAACCTACCAGCACATCCTATATCACGCGACGTGAAGCAGTGTGTTATTTATACAATTCAGTTAATGATGACCTGTCTTATAAAATGGAGCGAATAATCAGTTTAGGTACTGGTGAGATACTTAAAATTTGAGACGCCGGACACCATCTCTGCAGTGCATGATAGATTTGCATCATGAAAATATTGAAAACAGTTTTATTAAAATGTTTATTTATGTATGATCTCGTATTGTTCGAATGTTTCTCTTCGGCAACTCAATTCAATTGGAAAAAACATTTTTTCAAGTTTTTTAATACAAAAAATAGTATTTTTATTGACTCAAATTGCGGGCTTTGGGGAGTGTGGAACCACGCTTTAATTACCATTGCTCCCAGGTCCACTCTGACCCGGAGTGGTAGTACATGTTAGGGTCCTAACTATGGGTTAAATAGAATCTGACGTAAAAAAAATATACTCCATTAAAAATCGCTCCTCAAAATAATTAGATTCGGCATTAAATAACCTGAAAAGGTCAGAGGTTAGGGAGAAATATTAGATATTTTGTAATTCATATGCAAAACTAGGAAAGTAAATGACTATGATGGAAATTACCACTAGGTAAAGATGCAGTATCTTTCCACCTACAAAAAAACCTTTAGAATTTCCGCTATTATAGGTTTTTGAGGGTGCTGAAAGCAAAAATAACAGTTACAATCCAAAATAATCAGTAGTTTCGAAGATATGAAGAAATTATAGTTTTAAAAAGTAATTTCATCAGGGGGTCATTTATGAATATCAGGAATAATAAAGGTCCAAAGGTAGACCATTGAAGACAACTTGGATTCTTTTCTTACTTTAGAAAGAGTTTAAAAAATTCAAAATAATTAGATTCGGCATTAAATAACCTGAAAAAGGTTGATATGCCGTAAAACAAAAACAACCAACCAACCAACTATCAAATTTGTATTGATAAAAAAATAAATTAATTCTTATCATGAGATAAATAACATTCATCGATAACCGCCAGTGTTTTGGGTTAAGAATAATGTTCAGCATATAATTAATGATATTCGTCTATATTTGATGGAGATCCGAAGTTCCTTAAATAATTTTCCAGACATTTTTGTACAAGTATTAAACATTGTCGTAGACATTTACAAAACCAGTGTTTTATTGCTATACATCTTCAGAGATGATTGACCATTTTTTATGATTTCAGATTTAAACTAACAGCTACAGCAGGAATTGGAATGCACCATACTAAAGCCTGATTGTCACAACTGGGGAATTTAAAAAATGCAAGTTGAACGTGAGGACACTTTAGAAAAAACATTAAACAATACAGTTCTGTTTTAAACTTATAAAAATGTCACAGAAGCGTATGGAGTTCTTTAAACTGCTTTTGGACATCTTGCATGAATCGAGTATCAGTTCTTCAATGATAAAGAGATTCAAGTGAAGTTTAGCCTAGTCAGTACTAAAGGGGTGTATGAGCTTTTCGCGTATCTCGACATTATTACCAGTAGAATTTGAAATGCCAATAATTTATATTTGTTCTCGCAAGACTTACAATTAAGTACTCAATCGTAAGTTTTGTAAAGAGATAATATAAATTATTTATTTAAAGATATAGATTGTTACGGACTTAGAAACAATTTATGTGGCCAGTTTAAATCCTTAGCAACTAAATGTACACTAGTAAAGATAATTTGAAAATGTAATTGAAAAACAAACGCAGAAAACGACAATAGTCACCGAATGTGAACGCGTGGTGTATGTTTCGAACGTTTTTCTTTTAAGGCAAGTGCTTCGTGTTTACGAAGGTTTTATAGAATAACCATTCGTTTTTCCATTATATTTAAAAGATTCTAACCAATATGGACTATAATGTATAGCATTTTAATAAATTATACACAAACGTATCAGGTTGACAAGAAAGTTCTTGCTGTTTTAAACTTTTAAATGCAGATGAATATATCTCGACTCAAACAAATTAATATAGATCGAAATAAGTACCATTAGAATAAACGCACGTTTGCCAAGCAAGTGTATTTATACCAGTAACGTAAACATCTTGCGTTCTGGTGGCGATAAAGTTGGTGAATGCATTTTTGATATCGCTTAGGATGCTTGAAAAAGTAGTAGTCAGTAGGTGATATGTCACGAGAGTATGGCGGATAAGCAGAGTTTCGTAGCACAATCTGTCCAACCTTTGTAAGGTCGATTTAGCAACGTCCGGTCGGACATTGTCGTGAAGGAGAATTATATATTTTCTGTTGATTAATGTTGGGTGTTGTTGTCGACGTTTCTCAAACATTCTATCCATTTGTTAACACCACTTCTCTGTCGTAATAGTTCCGTCTGCATTAAAAAAAACTGTAATGGATAAAACCGGTCGTAGACAACTAAACAGTAAGCAACTCGTACTTTTCTTTCAATTCTGATTTCGAGACGTGTCGTGGAGCTTCGTTGGCGTGTAACAATTGAGCTGAGCGTCGCCAGTTTTCGTCCATAACCCACTTTACATATGCATATAAAGTTATTAACAGTACATAGGACCCTAGCAAAGCCGGGTTGCACTGCTAGTAGTGTATAAATTCATGATAAATGTTTTTGTGTATGAGGAGTTGTGTTTTACCATCGCAATATAGAGATTTATATTTTATAGATGAAACTTCTTTCGCAAAATATATGCGTTTTATACTGAATGCTAATTTATAATGTTTCGCTTTTACCTACACGAACAGTGTTTGCTACGATTTCATTAAAAATTAATATACAGGCCTACATATAATAAGGACCTAGCAGTCTCTTTCTTGGTTTACTTTCGCAAATGTTAGAATTGTTCGGCTATGAACTTTATTTTAAATAGTTTAACACATTTCCTTGTATACGTTTAACACGTTCGACAAGATATTCACGACAAAAGTGTCTGGAAGTCTTTTCTCTTAGTTTTACTTTTTTATTAATTATTTGTCCGCCAATCTCTCACATTTAACACACCTTAAGTTGAAGAAGTATTTCCATCGTTTTTAAGTATACTTACTATGGAATTTAATACAATATGCGAGTTAGTTATTAAAAATAGTAGACAAATTCGTCAATTAAAAATACCCAAGTATATATATATATATATATATATATATATATATATATATATATATATATAGTTCAGATGTGTCTAACTGATGAGCCCAAATGAGGGCGAAACTCGAGTCTCGGACTTCCGGTTCTTTGACTGCCATGGCTCTTGTGGGCTGCGACGTTGTTTGGCTGTGGAATTTATTATATACAATCTCTCACATTCTGAAAACTCTATCATAAGTTGCTCGCTTTGTTAACATTGCTGGATGGCATCATCCTTTCGAGTTAAAACTCCTACTTGTGAGACATTGACTTGGGGTTATTAACTGGTTGGATGACCGCGTCCCTTGTTGAGACGAAGTAGGTTCATTTCAAAGTCGGATTTCGTCGCGGTTTGCTTAATCTGTGTTGGTTAATAGAAATTGTTGTGTGCAGGGCGTTTGCTCAGTTGGTAGAGTGCTTGCCTTGCATGCAAGAGGCTCGGGTTTCGAATCCTGAGTCCGGATGTGTCTAACTGATGAGGGCGAAACTCGAGTTTGGACTTCCGGTTCTTTGACTGTCATGGCTCTTGTCGGCTGCGACGTTGTTTGGCTGTGGAATTCATTATATATATATATATATATATAAAGGAACAAACCGTATATGTTCATCAACGTTGCGTCTTTATTTCGAGACACATGATACGGTTTGTTCCTTTTTATTTCTCTATTTTGTCGGAATACTATTTCCATCATTTTCATCATATATATATATATATATATATATATATATATTACATTTTCACCCAAAACAAGACACATTGCCACTTAGGTGTAGGGGGCTACTATCAGGGGCAGCAACTGCTGGGGCACTACGTTGGGATTTGGGCAGCAAGATGTCGGTTCACGTTACACTTGAACTTCTGCACAGTTACAATACAGTTCGGGAAACAAGAACCTGGAATGGAATTCTAGAGTCTAGCGGTTATGGTGAAGAAACTACTGGAGTAGAAATTTTACATCTAGAGATCTCTACTGTGTGGGGGTGGGATTTAGCTGCCTGTCGGGTTTGTCGAAGGTGCATACGTCGTGGGGGCACAAGTGTCTGCAGTTCGTCACAGCATTCACCATTAAAATACTTGTAGAACATGCAGAGGGATGCAAAGTTTCGTCGATGGGACAGAGGCTGAATCTTAGATGCCAGTTCAGGGCCTATCAGATTGGCGACTCTCTTTTGAACCTTTTCTGGGAGCGAGAGACTATCAGCAGATGCACCAACCCAAATGTGACAACAATACTCCATACATGGGCGAGTGATGGCCTTATAGAAGTACAGGACACTTTCAGGTGTCAGTAGTTTTTTAGCATGGTAGAGAGAGCCTACCTTTTTCGCAGCGGTCCTGGCAATGTTTTCAATATAATTGTTCCAACTCATGTTTCCTGTGAACGTTAGGCCAAGCAGTTTGAAAGATGTACTCTCAGACAGGGGTCACTGGCCATTGCTATTAGTGGCAGAGAAGGTTTCTTGTAATTATTGAAGGAAGCCAGTTTAGTCTTGGCAGTATTGAATGTGACCATCCATTTATTTCCCCATTCCACTACAGATTGGAGGTCATCCTCTAGTGTTTTTGCCATTTCTTTAGTTATGTCTTCATTTGTTTTCCTGTCATGCCTGTTATAGAGAGTGGTGTCATCAGCATATATACCCATCTCAGAGGCAGTTTTGTCGGGGAGGTCATTAATAAATATTAGGAACAATAGAGGCCCAAGGATAGACAAGGATGCACTCCCGCATTTATATCACATTGTTTAGATGTATGACCGTCGAGGACAACCTGGATTTTTCTCTTATCTGAGAAGGATTTAATTATGTTAAGTATCCTACCAGTGATACCGTATGATTTAATTTTCCTGAGGAGACCCTCATGCCATACCCTGTCAAAAGCCTTAGATATATCTAGAGCTACCGCTCTGCACTCCCCTGCTTTGTCCAGTGAATGGTATATACGTTCAGAGATTACAGTGAGGATATCTGCTGTGGAACGGGCTTGTCTAAATCCATATTGTTTGTCAGTCAGAAGTTTAGCATCTGTAAGGTGCCGGACTAGAGCATGGTTAATTATGGTCTCAAATATTTTTGCGAAAAGTGGGAGGAGGCTAATGGGGCGATAATTTAATGGGTCAGTTCTTTCGCCAGAATTCTTGAATACTGGTACCACAGAAACAGTTTTCCAACAGCCCGGAAAGCATGACTCATTAAGGCATTTGTTGTAGAGTTTGGAGAGAACTGGAGCAAATTAGGCTGAGCACTTTTTTAATAGCACAGCTGGGATGAGATCAGGTCCACATGCTTTTGAAGTGTCAAGGTTTTTTATGATAGCGCGTACCTGAGCAGGGGTGATTTTTAGATCGTCTAGCGTGGCGTCTGTCCGCAAAGGAAAGTCAGGCAGGAGGTGGTTGGAAGGGTCCAGTGTGGAGTTGGCGGCAAACCGGCTGGCTAGCATATTAGCCTTGTCGGTTGCTAAGCAAACAACCTCGTGATTGTTGACCAGTGGGGGAATTGTTGATTGCCCATTATTTACTATACTGTTGTAGATTTTCCAGAAGTCACGATTTCCTAATTTTTGTGCTTCGATGCGTTATTTAGTGGTTTCAGTAAATTCTCTCTTCGCTGTCGCTATTTCCTTCTTAACGTTACTTCTAGCTTCTATATACTTCTGTTTGTTTGAACTGGATTTATGTCGGTTAAATCTGCGGTATGCATGCTGCCTTTGATCAATGGCAGTTGCGCAAGTCGAAGTAAACCATTGGGGAGAGTGGGGCTTGCTATAAAATTTCCGCATGGAAGCATGTGCTTCACTTGCTGTTTTGAACCATTCAGTGGTCTCATTTGCGCACTGTTCAGCAGGAAGAGAAAAAAATATTTCCCCATGGGGCATCTCTGATAAGATCTCTGATGGCTTCCCAGTCAGCCTTTTTATAACATCTCGTTGTTTTGAGCACCGGCTCTTCAGGTTTGGTTCTAGAATTTAGGGCGATTTCTGACATTATCACTGCATGGTAAGCGTTCCCGAGTGGGCTGTCAGCATTTGTTATACAATCCTCGGGAACTGTAGTCAGAAGCAGATCTAGAAGTGATGCGTGTTGTTCTTGCTGGTCAGGGAATCGGGTTGGAAACGTAACCATTTGTAATAGGGAGTGAGATATAGCGAAACTATGTGTTGAGCTGCCTGCTGCATCTGTGTGAGTAGAGAATCGAAGCCGGTTTTATTGGTGAACATTAAAGTCACCAAATATATGTACTTGTGCGCTATTGTCGAGGGAGAGTGCTGTGTCTATAGTGTCAGAGACTTTGTTTATTATGGTGCAGTCCTGGGTCGAGGGAGAGCGGTAGAGAAAATAAAATAGCTAATGTTATGTTGTATGTTTAGTCTTAAGCATATAAAGGCCTGCTCGTCCGTTTCTAGGTTTGTTTCTCTAGTCAGGGGGAGGGTGTTACGAATGTAGACTCCAAGTCCGTGCATATGTTTATCAGAGTCCTTACGGCAGAGTGGGAGATAGCCAGGCATGTTAAAGTAGTTAGAGGGGATGGAGGAGTGTAGGTTAGTCTCGCTTAGTGCTAAGATATCCGGGGTATTTGTTAGGTATTTGTTAGCTAAATTAGTTCTAAGCCCACGGATGTTAGTGAATGCAAGCCTCAAGGGAGGAGGCAAGTTGGATTTGTTTGTCCCTCGGCCTGGTTTAAGCTTATTTTTTGATTTACTGTCATCATGTTTTTAAAGAGTTTCAGTTAGGTGAGGGGGGGCCGAACAAAAGGTTATGCAGGGTATCAGACATGCAACACTAGTAGACCATTAGCTGACCTTTCTTCAACTAGGACTGTGACCTCAGGAAAGCCCATCTGGGATGAGTGCAGGGCCCCTCTCTACGCGACATGGCACTAAAAACATCCCGATATTATACAACTGTTGATGGAGCAGCCGCTCTAAGCGCTACCAAAGAGTTAGGGCTCATGTACTACCAGTCAGGAACAGCAGCCAGGAACTGTCAATTCGGTACCCTCAGCCCATCAGATGAAGAACACCCCAATCTAATTGCAACGGCATGTGTGGTACTCAAGCACTCCCAAGTGGCCAGTTTTGAGGAGTGGGATGTGTCGGGTGTGGGGGAATGGCATTCATTGCCATAGACAAGAAATAAGATCTACCACTAAGTGTTTTGTCGATTCACTTGAGATAGTGTCTCGGCGCCTGACTAATAGGCAAAGAAGGACTATGGAAGCCGGAGATAGACAGAGCCTATCTACTCCTTAAGCAATTTAGGTTTGCAGACCGTTAATTTGTTTGAGTCACCAGCTCTAGGAAGGTTGTCATCCAAGACTGGAGAGGCCTCCCTCCCCTTTGGTTTAGTTTCAGAGTTTTCCTTCTCCTAGAAGATCAACTGGGCCCATCAACCCTAAGAGGGTTTGCTCCGCGCCTCGGTCCTAATCCAGGTATTTCTTCGACCCCGCGTGGTTAGTTAATGTTACAGGGTTAGTTTGTAGAGGTTATATATCTAATGGATAGTTACACTCCTTGAAGTGATTTAGGGGCATGCAGTGGAAGCAGTTTTGTGGGGAGGTTTGTTAGAAAAGCGTTAGTGCGGATTAAGACTTTTACCTTTAGGTTTTTCCATTTTTCAACTTTATATTAGTTTAGGTTCAGGATAACGTTATAGTTTGAGTAGGTATAAGGAATTGGGCTAAAAATTTTACCCAGTCACTGTATATTTAGATTTACGAAGGTTAAGTTGTAGGTGCAGTACAGTAAGAGGTACATTTTAAGTCATGGCGTATTCCGTATGTATAATTAAGTAAATAGATATTTGAGCAAGTTTTCAGTAGATGCAAATAGATAGAAGTTGTGTTAGTGTTTCTACTATTGAGGGGAGATAATTTAAGTTTTCATTTAAGAGTCATCGATTTTTTTGCATGACAGGGAGTATCGGATTTGGTTTAGTATTGTTCGTTGCAAACCATCTAGGAAGAGGCAATTGTTATGTAATGAAGATCGCTTTGCATCCGAGTGCATACTTTGGCTGGTAAGTACCAAACTGGATAGGAATTAACTCTAATGCGTGTCAGAGGTAGAAATGTATAGATGTTTAGTGATGATTGTTAGGCGGTTAGCATGTGAAAGTTAAGAGCTTGAGGCTAAGGATTCCACTACTAAGGCGTATGTATAATGTAGGGTTTTAGTGGCAGCTAGAGGGGGGCAGATTGTTAGCTTTCAAGGGTCGAGGTTATTAACTTACAGAATACAGTAAAGTTTCATTTGGATTTAGAGTTTACAGTATTGTTTTAGCTTGGGAGAAAGGAATAAAATCTTCCCTTCTTTCCCCTATTTTGCATGCATGTTAGACATAGGCAGTCGTCTTGGGGGTAAAGAGAAACACTTATTTCGTCGTGATTCGGAATTCATATTTATAGGCAGTCGTTAAGGTTGGGTACAAAACAATTGTATCTATTCAGAAGAAAGTCCTAGTGACGAAACTAAGATCACTGTAGATTTCAGTTACAATTTTAGTACAGTTAATTATAAGCTATATCCAGAGGTTTGGCAGAGAAATAAACAAGGCCTCTTTATTAATACTAGCGAGCATAAGGTAATTGTAGATATTAAGTATATTACTTAAAGTTCTTCTGACTTCTATGGTAGAAAAAATAAATCCACGTTTGTGCTAATTTCGGAAAATTTATCCTGCCTAATTTTATCTCTAGCCTTAGTACAGAGCGTGGGATTATTTAAGCTGGAAGAGAACGTGGTTGAGTTTTGCTTGGGGGGGGAGAATTTAAAAGGCTAAGCAGAGAAAACAAGACAAATACATGTATAAATTAAAATACACATAATTACAAAATCAAATAAGAAATTTAAAAGAGAAGCAATAACAAAGTTAGTATTTTTAGGACTAGGATGATTTAGGATAATACTTAACTTGCTTCACGCACGACAGCACTTACGGTATCACGGCTAACCGAATTTGGAGGAGGGGGGGAGTTATTTCTTAGACCGGATATTGTGTGTGTTTGTTCTACTTTTATCTTCCGAATTCTACGCACATGCGTATATATGTTAATTTTACTTCTTTTTTTTTACTTTAGTTCTTCTAGCTTCGAAGGTAGATAAAATAAATTCATGTTTGTGCTTATTTCGGAAAATTTATCCTGCTTAATGGTATATATATATATATATATATATTTATATATATATATATATATATTTATATATATATATATTTATATATATATATATGTATGTATCTATGTATATATGTATAAATACACACATATATATATATATATATATATATATATATATATATATATATATATATATATATATCAGTAGTAATCAGTAGTCATTCATAGGGATAAGTAGTAAGAGTGAACACTTAAAAATACGAATAGATTTACGGTTCCGAAAATACATAACATAATTTTCCGCAATAGATAAAATACTAAGTTAAATTCAATTTTAAGTGGTACTCTTCTAAGTTCAAGGTTCAATTATCAATGCGGGCGATAATCTGAATACAATGTGAAATTAGTTAAGACTTCTACCCGGTTCCGTGCAGAAGTCCGAGTTTGACACGAGACACCTGAAAATTATATTAACCGAAGTAATAATTTGAATAATTCAAATTATACTATTATTTCCAACGCATCTGATTTTAGATCTGCTCACATATTTCTAGAAGTTTGGATTCAAAACTGATGCGTATAACTTTATTTATGATAACGCTTTTGTCGGTTTGTTTCTCTTAAATTTTAAATAACATTTTATCGCTATTTGCTAAGGTATAAATAATACACCTTATGCTAATTGTCCCCTGAACAGCACTGTAAAATGTGTTTGTTTAAATATGCGCTTGTCACAGTCTAGCTTAAAAGAGTATGTTATTATGTCTGTTACAGTTAAGTTATAATAAACATGTTATTGCTAAATGCGTAGGTTGAAATGGTGCAATATTTTGAATGCGTACAGATAAAACTCAACCTGTCATGATTAAACTTGTAGTTATATTTTTTGTCCATACTTTCCTTACATTTAAGTAGCATAGATTAAAATTGCGCGTTTTTTATAATGCTTATTTACATTCATTTCCTAGAGTTTAAACACAAGATCAAGTGTTTCTATAGATTTTCAGTATGTGTCGCACACCATTTTACAGGCGTTAAACTGTACAACCGTTAATTTCTGTTAAAAGCGTGTGTCGATCGGTTAATATGTCACAGTTAAAATTGAAATACTATACCTTTGGTCTCTCAGTCTGAAATAAAACTTCCAAATTTGGCGTTCAGTGTTGTCGATATACATAATCGCCTTCATGAGAATTTTTGTTAATCGATTGGTCTGTCAATGTTCGTTTGAATACCGTTATTTTCATCCGTCACAATTAAAAACAAAACAATATTCGTGGTTGTGTAATGCCCATGTATAAAATATAATTTCTAAATGTGTCCACGTAATTTGAATAGAAGCTTTGTCTGTCGGTATGTCTACCAACACTTAAGTTTTAAATAGTATTTTGTAGCTTTGTTACGGTTAAATTTAAGAGAATTTTAGATGCGTTAATTCATCATGAAAAGAAACTGTCCGCCGGTCTGTCATACTTAAGTGTGAAATATTACTAGGTCTTTTACGCTGACATTCAAAATAACATTTTTAAATTCGTACACTAATATATGTATTGGTTTACAGTGTGCTCGCCACGCTTAGGTTTCAAATGGCGTTTCCATCATTGGGCGCGCAGAATGAGCGGACGCATCTTAAGAATATGCGCCATTGCTCATTTCCAACCACGCTACGGATGAGAGTTGGGCATGTTTTATGGCGTTTGGAAAATATTTTATTCAATTCAAGCTAATTTATGACGAGATTTTTTTTTTTTTTTACCCGAACCAATCTTTTTTATATTATTTTTATCCTTTGCTGTTTTGGTTCACTTGAAGACATGCATACGGATATTCCATTTGTTCGCAGCAAAGAAAGAAGGCACATAAAAATATATTTACATTTTTAGGTGTGACTTAATGTACTGCTTTGAAAATTGACTCTCACATCACTGAATATAAAAGCAAATAATTTTTTTTTTTTAAATAGCAATGTTCACATAAAAATAACAAATGTCTGGCGATTGTAATGCTCCTGTACTTGTAAATATAGTTAGGTTTTCTTAGGATTCCTCTCAAAATTGATAGTGTAAAACATTTGCGAATATTGTTTTCGGTAAGGGATCAAAACGTGGCTCCATTTTTAATTTATACAGATGGAAACAATGCATATAAGAATACAACTAGCGTTGGGACGATTTTAGGAATTGAAATCGGTAATACTAAAAATTAGAATTTGTTAGGATATTGACACCTGTATTGGAAGATATACGGCTATTTTCTGGTGCCAAGACAATTCTTTTCTTTTATTATTTTTTTCTTTATTGATTTTTTATTGCTGTTACAAATGATAAAAACGAAAATAGTTATCGATTTTAAACTACTTATTGAATTGAAATCTATAGATCACCCTCCATACATGTGAGGCGTGATCTATTTATTTGCGAAAAAGATATGTACGCATTACACAGCGTTTTTTTTTTACGATAATCTGAAAAGTAAAACAACCTCTTTAGCTAAATATTTAAAAGAATTAGAATTCGATTCGGTAATTTTAGTGGGATCTTAAATCAAGAACAAAGTCGATAATTGTATTGGAATCAGGAAAATACTGGAATCGTCACATCATTAAATACAACTAAAGCTTTGATACGAGTTAGACGTTCAATCTATAGGATTCTTACGCCCTTATTTGAATGTAATAAAACGTAATAGCTATTTTAAAAGGTATGTAGAAATTCAGAAATGGTGTAGCAAAATGGAAAAATAATTGCAAATTCTCTCCCAATTTGTGGATTTTTAATGAAGTCTATACGCTTTTATTTTCGTTTATAATTTATAAGCGCCTTTTCTAAGGTTAGTTTAGAGCAAAATAAATTTAAAAAATCGACTTAAGAATGGTTTTGTGCTGCAGAATAGGCGCTGTCAAGAATTGCGCATGTCAACGTACTTAAGGAAATAAAAAGTAAGATGGCAAACACCTTAAAATTTGGAATATGAACTTTTGCCATTTATTTGTTATATGCACTGTAGTTATATTGAGCTTCAGAACTTAAAGGATTGGTTTTAAATAAACCGTGTAATATAATTTAATAAACATAATTCCCCAAATATATATATATATATACATATATATATATATATGTACATATATATATATATATATATATATATATATATATATATATATATATATATATATATATATATATATATATATATATAAGTGATCTTGTCTCTGTGTGGTGTGTGAAACATTCTTTACCAATTTAATCTATCAAGTTATGATTTAAAAACTTGAAACTTGATAAATAGAGCATTTAGGCCTTAGGAGTAAATCGATTAGCGTTTTAACAGGTCAAAATCGCCGCTAGGGGATAATAATGAAAAAATAAGAACTTGACAGTACGGTTGTACGCATGCGCATATATTTACTTATACGTTAAATTGCGTTATTGTTTAAATATTGATATCTATTTGCCTTAAGATAATACAGAATACGGCTGGAGAGATGAATATTTTGGTTACCAATATATTTCATAGCACACATTTTATACTTTTACTTTTAAAATCATTACTATATATTTAGTACATTATAATAATCAATAGGCAATAATAAATACTAAATCTTCATAAATTAAATATCTTATATTTTACGATCAAGCAATTCCGAGCAGTATGCTAATTTATATATATATATATATACATATATATATGTATATATATATATATATATATATATATATATATATATATATATATATATTTTAATGAGAGTATACTAGGTCTTTTTTTACATAATATTTTTCGTTTCAAAAAATGAAAGTGATTCTCTTTCAACAAATGCAGGATTAGCTATATTTTTATACACGGCTTCTATTTGACATTAATGTCGCTCCAGTCAATTATATCCTCAAGAAAATTTAATAGAATTATGTAAAAATGTTGTAACTATCTGCATGCATACAGTATTTATTTTGTAGGGGTAAGTTTTCGATGTCAAAAAATAGAGACTGATTTTATTAAATATATTATATATATTGATGTAAACAATTTCTAAGCAAGAATGAATTTAATAGACACTAATAAAAGTTTATTGGCCAATAAGATATTACCTTGAATTCACCTTGGCCACAAATCATTCCATATGTTTAGCAGAAAAGTTTTTTTTCCGATTGTAAGAGTTAATAGTTTAACTATTACTACAGGCGATACTAATCTATTTTCTATACATTTATTGTGTAGTTTTTCCCCGCCCTGACATTGATATTAAAAGTTTACTTTTTCTATCTAAAAATTATTTAAAACAAACTACTTAATATACTCAGCCATGGATACGAAAGACATTACAGGAAGATTAACTAATTTGAATATTCCTTTGGAAAACGAATGTCAATTAATTACTTATTGATGTTTATATTTTCTTATTATATGATTGGTTTCATTAAACTATTACGTAACATTCTATTTAGTATAGTTTCTGCATAATTTCATGGAATTTAAGCGTTCTACCAGTGATTTTGTCCATATATGCGCGACAATTGCTACGAAGAGGTAAAAATTGAGGCAGTTAACGTTGGCTGCAGCAGTCGACTAAACCTGTTTGCATGCACAGATCTGCAATCATAGGCCTTACCAAGTTATTTTATAACTATTCTTATGCGCATGGTCATGGCTCAAATGTAAAAAGGTAAGGTTGGAGAATTATAATTTTAAGCCCAGTTCTAACAGATGGTACCAAATTTGTTCTTTTTAAAATTTTCGAATTCACTACTATATATTGGGTACAATATAATGATCGCAAAAGATTTGGCTAATAAATACGAAATCTGCTAGATTATAATATCATATTCAAATGTATTTTATGATCGAGCAACGCAGGCTGGTCTGTTGGTAATTAATGAAATAAAATTGAGCAGTTCTTTAATCACTGCACGGCTAATCTACGTCCATTTAATAAGTTCAACCGAAATAAGGAACAGATTGCTGAGTTCGACAGAAAATTTTCCGAGTTGATAAAAAGTACACTTGAAACAAAAGGTAAAGGATGACGTCGGTCTAAAAATTGTCAAAATAATAACGAAAATGGAAATAGTTTTCAGATTAATATAATCATTTAAATTATCTCTCATCATGTAAAAAAAAAAAACATCCCGAAGAAATGTGTCATGAATGTAGTGAATTTTGAAATTTACCATCATAGTTCGCATCGCTTGGACACTTTATCTCGACAATTTTTCTGCGCGTGCATAGGCGTCGCATATTTAAGTAGCTACCACCCATCTGTCCAAATTAACCAGCGACGTTGATTAGCGTTTCATCTTTTGTCTTGAAATAAAAATTAAAAAAAAACAAGGATTAGTGGATTTCAACATTATATCTGAACGAGGAAACAATAAGAAATCTCCCTGTGATGTCACTTAGTATTTTCTTTAATATCTTTTATACGCTTCCAACAATACTTGAGTACAAGAACAAGTTTTCGTAACGCCTCTATAACCTAAAGTATGGCGGCGTATCCTCGCCTACCATTCCACTTCAAGTGCCTCTTTATTCGCGTACTGAACGACACCGCAGAACGAGATCGTCCTCTATACACTAATTAGACGAGTATGTCATATCCAAAGGAGAAAGATGATTTAACAGCGCCATCATTAAAATAATATAATGGTGTCAACAAGTATTTGTTTAATCATTTCCTTCGGATTACTCTATCATGCCTTTGTTGTCTTAGTTACAAAATCTAAATTACACATGGCGCTGAACATCGCAGGGAAGAATTGTCTTCAAGCGCTTGCGTAGAAATTGAAAAAAGTCTTGGCACGCAAATAGAGATCTAAATAGATAGATAGGGAGAGAGATGGAGAGAGCGAAAGAATGAGAGAAAGAAAGGGGGTTGTTTAGACAGGAATAGAAGCATTACAATGAGACAAAGAGAAAAGGGAGAGTGGAGGTGAAATAAAATAAATGTAGTAATAAATAAATACATAAATAAATAAATATGATGAGGCGGAAATAAGAAACTAATGATGATTTTGTTATGTGCAGAAAAAGGAGACATGAAACAGTATTATGATAGGACAGGAGAGAAAATAATGAAAAATTGTTTGAAATACAGATTCACAGAAAGAAAAGTTACTTACCATACATATACGTGCACATTTATATACATTTTTAACTCATAACACGCCCGAAGATGACTCGTATAAGTCGACAACTTCTGCGACTATGGCAGATTTCTTTTTACACTCCAACAGAACGTTTGAACATTCTCCCGCCAAATGAAAAAAAAAACGGATTGCAAGAGAAACACAGGAATTACCCCTGCTATTCAATGAAAAATGTCGCTACAAGCACACACACACAGACACACACACACAGACATACACATACATATATATATGCATATGTATATATATGCGTGTGTAGTATGTGTGTGTCTGGGTCTGTGCGTGTAGAGACATGTTAGTTCGTCTCTACTACTCATCAGAGACTGACCTTCATTCACGTTGAAAGCATCTGAACTCATTTCCAGCGGCCTAATTCGATCCGATTTTTCACCCCGCCTGGATTCTGCTACGTCAAACATGTCGTCTTCCTCATACGCCAAGAACGAATACAGAATACAATTGATCAACATTAAACCAAGGAACACTTACGGCATCATATAATAAGGAAAACACACCAAAAACACGGAAACAGGGCAGTCTTCTACTGTACACTCTTTAACCCTTATCCTTGAGTGGCCTCTGGGCCTTGATAATGTGGTGATGCCCATGTAAAAAAAAAAAAAAAAAAAACACCACTGTGCGTCATGAGTAAGTTGCTGGAATCTGTGTTAAATACAGAAGTAATCAACCATCTCAACAAAAATAACCTTCTTAGTGACACTCAATATGGTTTCCGTTCTGCTAGATCTACAGCAGATGTGCTTACAGTTATATCTAATATGATTAGCAAATCTCTCGACGGAGGCAATCTTTCTAGGGCAATTGTTCTTGACATATCTAAGGCCTTTGATAGGGTATGGCATAAAGGTTTACTTCATAAGATCTCTAGCTATGGTATAGCTGGAAATGTCTTCTCAATTATTAAATCATTTCTTTCTGATAGGTTCATAAGAGTAGTAGTTGAGGGGCAAAAATCAGAAGCCCACAGTATTAATGCCGGTGTCCCTCAGGGGTCCATCCTGGGCCCAACTCTTTTCCTGATCTACATTAATGATCTTCCAAATCACATCCTTACATCATTTGTAGACATTTATGCTGACGACACTACCATTTATGGTACCACATCTAAGACAGTAAACGACCAAGTTCTCTCCAATTCTCTCTCCTCTGATCTTGAGCATGTAGTAGAATGGGGAAAGGAGTGGCTGGTTACTTTTAATGCATCTAAAACCAAGCTTCTCTCTTTACATCATCAACATTCTGATCCCCATCTGGCATCAATTGAAATGAATGGCTCTCGTCTTAAGGAGGCCTCAAGTTTTGACAAGCTTCTGGGCTTGACCATTACTCCTGATCTTAAATGGAACACGTACATCAAATCTGTTGCCAAGGCCGCTGGAAAAATGGTGGGATCTTTCTATCGATGCAGTAGATATCTCACTGCTGATGCAATTCTCTATCTATATAAGAGCCAGGTACGTCCAAGGATGGAATACTGTTGTCACATCTGGGCAGGAGCTGCTAGAAAGGACTTGTCCTGCCTTGATAGAGTTCAAAATAGACTTCGTAGCCTCGTAGGAGATGTCTTTTTCTCTTCCTTGCAACCTCTATCTCACAGAAGATATGTTGCGAGTTTGTCTCTGATGTATCGTTATTTTCATGGAAAGTGTTCGACTGAGCTTCAATCTATGGTCCCCCTCGCAAAACTTTCACAAGAAACACTCGTCTAGCTATAAACACTATCAATAATTCCCCCCACTCTTTATCTGTGCCTAAACCTAAACGTAGATTCCATGAACAAAGTATTTTTATTAGAACTGCACGCCTGTGGAATTGTCTTCCGTTTTCCTGCTTTCCGGCTGACTACAATATGGTTGTCTTCAAGTCTAACGTAAATAAGTTCTTGATGAGCCGTTCCATATAAGTAATCAAATTTAACAAATTTTCATTACTAATGATTATTATATTGTCCAATTTCTACTGTACACTCTTTAACCCTTATCCTTGAGTGGCCTCTTGGCCTTGATAATGTGTTGATACCTATGAAAAAAAAAGAGAAAAAGTCCAATGTGAACAAGTTCTAATTGAATCGTCCCCCTAAGTAATCCAAGTTACAAAATTCCCACAGTTTACTATGCTAAAATCACAATGACTAATGTATACCTATTAACCCTTATCCTCGAGTGGCCTCTGGGCCTTGATAAGTGGTGACACCCATGTAAAAAAAACAAAAAAACTAACCGAATCCCTAATCTTCTCGTCGTTTCTTTTAGGAATGAAGTAATGTCCACTTCCTTCATATCTCTTAATATGTCGAACTCTAATTTTGAATTTGCAAATCTGTCTCAGTACTATTAATAAGACACTTCACTGAACCTCCAAACAGGGAAAATTCATTTCTCGTTAAACACGAGCCTAAATGTAGCATGTTGTTTATATCTTGCTTGTTCATAAATAACTTATGTCACTGGTCCATGCATCTAGGAAATTCAGGACTATAATATTAACATCTGCAGACAGTCTCCTGACCTAGAGATTTGTATCTTCCGGAATATTGTTTACCGAACTCTCTGCTAGCTAAAGTCATACATGCATTATACCTTTGTGCCTCACTTTTGTATACATGTCCCTAGTTCTTCATCTCTGCCTCCATTTAACTTAATTGTGTAGTTTTTTTTTTCATTTTTTTCATTTTATTTTACTCTTCATTTTTTATTTTTACTTTTTTATTTTCTTTTATTTTTATTTTTTATTCTTTTATTTGTTTGTTCCTTAATTCTATGTATCTATTTACTACTACTACTACTATTATTATTATTGTTATTATTATTATTATTAGTAGTAGTAGTAGTAGTAGTAGTAGTAGTAGTACTATATTCTTCCCCTAATATCCCGCCACGCCATTCGTCACCATCCTAATTATTTTTGTCTCTTTATCCACCTCCATCGATTTGCTCCCCTATATTTATACCTCTCCCTTACACTTAAACCCTCCTCCTTGTACACCTAATAACATAACATCCCTATGATTATAACTGCATATTATCTAATATATATCACTTTTGACAATTTTTTTTTTTTTTTTTGCTTTTTACATGGAAGTCACCACCTTTCAAGACCTGGACATCATCCGGGGATAAAGGTTATTGCGTGTACAGTAGTCAATGGGATAATATCGTAATAATCGTTAGTAATGGAGATTTTATGAAGTGGATTACTTAAGGGAGCGGTTTATCAGGAATTTTTTTATGTTGGACTTGAAGACATCCACATTGTAGTCAGGTGGGGAAACAGGCAAACGGCAGAGAGTTCCACAGGCGTGCACTTCTAAGAAAAAAGCTTCATTCATGGAATCTACGTTTTGATTTAGACACATATAAAGAGTGGGGAAAATTATTGACAGTGATTTCAGCTAGACTGGTGTTTTTCGTGAAAGATTGGCGAGGGGTACCAGAGATTGGAACTCAGAGGAGCACTTGTCATGGAAATAAGGAAAAAAAGAAAGACAGGCTCGCAAAGTCTCTTCTGTGGGAGAGAGGTTGCAGAGAAGAGAAAAGGGCATCCCCAATAAGCCACGAAGTCTATTTTGTACTCTGTCAAAGCAAGATAGGCTGTTTTTTGCAGCTCCTGCCCAGATATGGCAACAGCATTCCATCCTTGGACGTACTTGGCTTTTATATAGATAGATAATTGCATTAGCAGGGAGATATCTTCTGGAGCGTTAGAAGGATCCCACCATTTTCCAGCGACCTTGGCAACAGATATGATGCACATGATCCATTTCAGGTCAGGAGTAAAGGTCAATCCCAGAAGCTGGTCAAAACATAAAGTCTCCCCAAGACGAGAGCCATCCATTTCAATTGATGCCAGATCGCATCAGAGCGTTGATGATGTAAAGATAGAAGCTTGGTTTTAGATGCATTAAAAGTAACCAGCCACCTCTTCCCTCATTCTACCACGCGCTCAATATCAGAGGAGAGAGAATCAGAGAGAACTTTGTAATTTACGGCATTTGATGTGTTGCTATAGATGGTCGTGTCATCAGCATAGAGGTCAACGAATGATTTAAGTATGAGTTTTGAGAGATCATTGATGTAGATCAGAGAAGAGAGTTGGGCCCAGGATGGACTCTTGAGGGATACCAGCATTAATACTGTGGGCTTCTGATTTCTTCCCATCAATCACTACTCTGATGAGCCTATCAAAGAGAAATGATTTAATAGTTGAGTAAACCTCCGTTATACCGTAGCTGGAAATCTTGTGAAGTAATTGCTCTAGAAAGGAATCCTTTGTCGAGACATTCACTAATCCTATGAGATATAACCGTTAGCTCACCTGCTGTAGATCTAGCAGAACGGAAACCGTATTGCATGTCACTAAGAACGTTATTTCTGCTTAGGTGGTTGACTACTTCTTTATTTAATATGGATTCCAGCAACTTACTCATGACACACAGGCGACTTATTGGTCTATACTTAGAGGGAGACGACCTGTCATCTGAATTCTTAAATACAGGGCATACTGATGAGGTTTTCCAGGGTATTGGGAAGCAATTCTTTTTAATACTACGCTTAAACAACTTTGTAAGTATGGGAGAAAGTTCTGGTTGAAGCTTTTTCAACACTATAACTGGAATGCCGTCAGTTGCTTTACTCGAATCAAAATTCTTGATTAGCTAAGCGACATCACGCACAGATATTTGTATGTTGCATAGCGTGTTGCCTGTTATAGGATGAAATACGGGAGTTTGATATTAATATATGGTAAGATTCTAATATACATAGGTTGCATCTTTTCGATTTGCTAGGTTTATATTTTCTCTTTTATCAATTATTGGCCATCTTAATTTATATTCAGTTTTACATTCCTTTAATTCCTTAATCCATACTGAGAGAGTGGTTGCGTTTTTCTTTGTTTCTTTTTTCCGTTTTTTTTTTTCGTTTTTATTATTGGTAATATATATATATATATATATATATATATATATATATATATATATATATATAAGTATAACAAACTTTTGATATATTAAAAGAATTAATTGCTCAGATTAATAAAACCATGAATTGTTATATAATGGTTTTTCATTATTATTGTTTTTGTTGTTGTTATTGTTATTGTTCGTTGTTATTAGGATTCTTGTTAAAAGTGAGTCTTAGTAAGAGGGATGTTGTTGAGAGAGATATTCGTGTTATAAAGAGGTTCATATATATATATAATGTTCAGTAGAAGCTCTTAGAATGAGGAGACAGTCTTAGTGTTCACATTGTAGATATGAGATGTGTATGTAAACATTTTAAAACACATGATATACAAGACATATAATGACAATGTTCACTTTACCTTTTGGTAGAATTACAACATAAAGACGACGTTTATAAAAACACATGATGGGTTTATTTCTTCTCCTGACCGGTCGTCGTTTTCATAGTCAAGAATTCAAGTTTTACATTCTAAGTTTCAAAGGTGACCGTCTCGCTTCTAGACGTTCGAATCCCATGTCTGGGCTGTCGTCTGTCGTCCTCAGACTCTCTCTCCGACTCTCCCTCAGTTTCTCCCTGCTTAACTCTAAAGTTTCTAACAATATCGAGAACTCCCCATTTTCCATGACGTCATACACATGTTAAAACATGTGTCTTCTTTCACGTGTTCTGGAAATGCGTGTCCAAAACTTTTTCCTTTGTTTACAAAAGGAATTTTAACCTATATTCCCAGTAACCTATATTTCCAATATGTTAAAAACATGTTTATTAAATTATCTTGTAGTTGCATTCTTTCAATTGAATTTTCATAACAGAATTGACAATGCACATTCTTTTCTTAAAACTATTTTATCTCTAAACTTAACAATGGTTTGTTTTACATTCCATTTGCTAATTCTCTCTCGTAATCTATTTCTAAACCTAAATTACGAGGTTCGAATTTCGTCTATTCTATTTCATTTTTCATTTTAATTAAATCTCTCTTTTTTTATACTTACATGAAAAGGGGGCAGCTCTTATCATGCAATAGAATCTTGGAATATAACGATAGTGTTATTCATTTATATTTGTTCAGTCGTTATATTATCAAGTTTAGCACTGGACAAACAATTATTATTGGTATACACAAATGTGGATTTTCCCAAAATACACACACACACACAAATATATATATATATATATATATATATATATATATATATATATGTGTGTGTGTGTGTGTATGTGTGTGGGGGTATGAGTATTTGGGTAAAATGTGACGCTAACTGTATGTTTATAAACAAGCTGTTAGAGCACTGTAAAAGTGATGGACAAAGATTTGTTTAAAAATAGACATTTGGCGAGGTAATTTACGGGCGCCGCTCCCGTGAGCCGAGCGGTAGAATTGCTGACTGTCAACGCGATGGTTCTAATTTCAATTCTCTGCTTGGGAGAGGTGCCAGTGTAGCGGCACTGATGAGTTATGATACGACGAAACAGGACTGTATGTTTATAACTATATATATACATACATACACACACATATATATATATATATATATATATATATATATATATATATATATATATATATATATAAACTGAAATATGAGGAATAAAGGCTATGTATAATGTTTTTATAACACCAGATCAATAACGAAAAAAAAAAACTATGGGTGGAAAAATCCTATTTATTCAACATAATGTCGAAGCTAAATTTTTCCCATCAGAAGAAAACAAAAACAGCATTATACAAAATATAATATATAGGTAAACACTGGTTGCACCATTTAGATTAGAAATAAATTATATAATTTAAGATGTAACTTTATTTAAGACAAAAGAATACTAAAAACCTTATAGTATAATTAGATAGATGGAATTAAACGTACGTATATATATATATATATATATATATATATATATATATATATATATATATATATATATATATATACGCAAAATATTTTAAGAAATTATATAAAATATCACAACATATAAAAAATATGAAAACGATTAAAAATATATAGAAACAAAAAAAAACTACAATAACGAAAAATAAGGATAACTAAAAATACTAGGGGTCATAAAAGAAGAATAGACAATCGACGATAGGAGGTGGAAGAAGGATAATAGGCAAATATAAAAAAAAATTAGATATTGGAGCAGTAAAATAGTCAGGAAATTCAGAATTATATAAAAATATTAATTTTTCAAAAATACTAAGTAAAGACAGCAGAAAAAAAATTTTAATTCGAAAACATCGAAAAAGAATTAAGAAATAATAATTAAAACTTATTTGATTAGTAATTAAATAAAAATAAACAATAATATATAAAAATATAAAAACATAAACTTTAAATTTAAAAAAATGAAAAGACAAAAGACAACAATAAAGAAACAAAAAGCAAGAAGCTGTTTCGGTTTTAAATATAAAGTCAATGCGGCCGAGATGAAAGTGGGAAATTTTAAATGATTCGCGTCGAACCTGGAAAATTAAAAGTCGCGTTAAAAGTTGACAGCGTTGCCAAATAGATAATTAAATGAATCGTATCAAACTGCGAAGGTTGAAGATATGTTGATGTGAGTTGGACATTTTTTGTCTTTTTATTTGTTTGTCATTCCAAGTGGGATCCGTTGGCTTTTCTGTAACTGTCGTTGTCAAAGGAACATGTTGGAATGCGATTCGGTCTGCTTGTATGTATTAAAAGTCGTCGTTTTTAAACGTGAAACTTGAAATGAAATTCGCTTATATTTGTTGAAAAAAACATCGTCGCTGTTAACAGAACTTAAATCGCGATTCGGACGCCTTGTGTGCATTAAAGCGTCGTTTTTAAACGAGGAATTAAAAATGAAATCCTGCTGTGTTGAAAAGAAAAAAAATTGTCGTTTTTAAACGAAAATTATTTTATAAAACTACAATTCGAGTCGGATTTATTGTTTGAAAAAAATGTGGTCGCTGTTAAAAGAACTTAAAATGTGATTCGAACGACTTGCATGTATTTAACAGTTATTTTGCAATGAGGAATTTAAACTGAAATCCTGTTGCACTGAAAAGAAAAGAGGTATTTATTGGAGTCGGATTTTATTGTCTATGAAAAAAAAAGTCGCTGTTAACAGAACTTAAAATGCGATTCAGACGACTTGTGTGCATTAAAGTCGTCGTTTTTCAACGAGTAATTTAAAAAGAAATCCTGTTGTATTGAAAAGAAAAAAAGTTGTCGTTTTTAAACCATGGATTCATTTAAATAAAAGTACAATTTGAGTTGAATTTTTTTGTTTATTTGTTTTTGAAAAAAAAGTCGTATGTCTAAAAAGAACGTACTATGCGATTCAGTCGACTTATATGTAAACTCGTTTTTAAACGAGAAATATAAAAATTAACTTCTGTGTGTCTGGCCGTGGGCTAGCTGTGAGCTAGCTGTGTCTACCCGTGATAAGCGGTGTCTAGCTGTGTCTGGCCGTGATAAGCGGTATCTAGCCGTGTCTGGACGTGATAAGCCGTGTCTAGATGAGTATCGTTGGCTAGATGTGTCTAACCGAGTATCATGGGCTAGCTGTGTCTAGCCGTGTATGGAGGGATAGATTTGTCTAGCTGTGGAGCCCCACTTTTGCCAAGGAGTATCTGACAAAGAGAGATACTACTTCCCTACCTAGTTTGTGATCATGAGATCAGGAGGGAGTATAGGAAAAATTTTGGTGCGACTGCAGTCATGACGGCGGAACTGCTAAAGGTGGCATGTGCGAACTCAAAACCCGACCGACGGGACACGAAAAGTCGACAAATCATCAGGTTCGATCGCATCTTAATTTGCATGAATGAGACAATATAAGGCCGATAGTGAGGAGGTCGGGGGCGAGTTGAGTCGAGTTGAGTTCTGGGCAACCGGACTGAACGTGTTAGAGCGGAGAATGTTCGAATGCTGCCAATAATCCAGTCAAGGTTTTTTTTTCTGTTAGAGAAACCTTACTATGGACATGTTCGACTTGAACTCGAATTGTTTTATGATCATTTACTGACTTTTGAGGTTTTATTGAAGATTACCTTAGCTAAGTTTTAATGGATTGGAGTTTGTTTTCGAACTGTCGTCCAACTTGTATTACCATTGCATGGACTTTGGTTGGACTATCTAATGTTTTATATTTTTCTGTTTCATTCATACGTAAAGTTTTTTTTTATCCATTTTTATATGTGCCTCTATCATGCTTCCTCTTTCACGTGCAGTATTCCATTTTCGTCGTCTACCTCTCTCCCATTAAATACTCATCGATTTTCATCCTCACTTCTTCAATAGTCTCATTAATTCACCCAATATTTTTCTCATTTTTTCATCTCTTATCTAAATGTTCACAACGATTATAATTTTTCCATACCCATATATTCTTAAATTTTCAGTTTTCTCCTCTTAGGATTAGAAGCATTTAGCTTCGAAATACGATGGCCTAAAGAGGTTCCTTTTCTACTTTTCTCTAATTTTCGCCATTTTTGACCTGAGATGTTAGTTCTATGTATCATTTATTTCTCATTTTTTAAATTTAATATATGTATATGTACACACATATGTATGTATATATATATATATGTGTGTGTGTGTGTGTGTGTGCGTGTGTGTATGTATTGAATCTTGAGAGAAATCCTACATTTATTCTACAAGGCATGAATCTACTAGGTACATCTACAGCTTAAGTAAAAATAAAGTTTAAATGCAATTCCAGCAAGTAAGAAGCATATTAACTCTGTGGTGCGTGGAATTGAATCATTACTCAAACTGAAACTAACATATATAAATTAATGAGCATAAATAATGTTTAAGAAAAAGAAAATATTCAAATCGTTACCTGCTAAGCTGTCTTAGTCTGAACTATTGATTAAAACAATCCGGTTCATTAATTATTGATGAGCCGAAAATGAAAAGTTACTGGACAGAAATTAAAGTAGAAAAAAAACTTGATTAAGCAGATGTCGTTATTTTAGCATTAATTCAAAAGTAAAAGTAATATTTCAGGAAATGTTTATTTAGATGTTATGAATTATCGAGCAAAGTTCGAGTAAACAAATATTGCAAAATGTGATATATTCGAGACTTGCCAGGCAGACTATAAAACAAAATATTATAAAGAAACTCCTGACGTTGTATTAGATTTTATTTGTAGGTTATTATATAAGAGCGTATCGTCCTTCTCTCCGGTTTTGACGTCTACAAAACATATCATATCAGGACCTAAAATATTTTTAGAATTGCATATTATTGTCGAAATGTATTAGGAATATTTACGTAGGAATGTTAAAACAAACAAGAATATTAGAACAAAAATACTGGAAATAATTTTAGTGATGGCATTGGGTGATCTTAATGTTATGTGAGTCACTGACGTAATGGGATAACAATAAGTGTCAACCTATAAAAGACCACATGGTTTCATTTACTTTTGATGAAAACCGGTTTCTTTTTTTGTTGCAAACCATCTATTAGTTGGTTAGTTGTGTACACCTCCCAAGACCGATAGGAGTCTTCTATTATGTTTGAAAGTTACACAATGTTCAACGAACTAGATCGGAGATGCTCTGTTGTACAAGTCATGCTCTCTTACTAATTCAACAGGCCCATTGCCAGCATCCTCAAAATGCAACTCCGGGCGGTTCAACGCTTGAGGGCACAGCTCAACGAAGTTTCCAAATACGGTTATGATCTTTGGTGTGGTTTCAAGTAAAACCAACATCATGCCACCTCACATCTTTGAAGTCGGCTGAAAGTCAACACTGAAGTACCTGGATGTACTGAAGCATGTGGTGATCCCATGGTGCAATCAGGTGACCGGTGGCAGACTCTGGGTGTGGCAACAAGACTCGGCCCCTGCAGACAAGTCCAAATAGATCCAAGCTTGGCTTCAAAACGAGTGCTACGACTTTCTTTCACTGCCCCCCATCCCCCAACCTTAACCTGCTGGACTACTTTGTTTGGTCATACGTCAAGAACATCACTAAACAATCTCCCACAATACCAAAGCCAACCTGAACTCCGCCATGCGCCAAACTCCCACCGGCGCTTGTTGAAAATACATGTTCCAGGCTCCGGACCCGTACCGAGCCAGTTATTGAGAATGAAGGCGACTATATTAAAGACATATCAGCTGTACTTACCTGAATTGATTTTTTCAATGAACGATTTGAAAATAAAACTGTAGTATTGTTTTCTTTGGGGCGACAAATTTACAGTTTCGCCCTGTAGAATACATGTAATTAGAATTTAAAGTTTGGAGTAAAACAAGAAAAATCGGACAAGTTAACACAGAAGATACGTCACCGCATTTTGGAAGCTTGGGGAACACGACGTTAGCATAATGTAGAAAATCACAACGTCTTGCAGCTCCGATGGGAAGTCAAGATTAAAGATTATCAAATATACGATATTGTTGCTTTGTTTCCTTCGGAGGGAAAAGAACTTGAATAATAAGAGATGAAGACACAACATAGAGGGGTATGTTATTTTTCTGTGCGCTATATATACTGGTGTTACTGAACTGTTTTAATATATGTAATACGTCATGCAACAACAGAAGAACATTTTAAACACTAGACGTGACACACTATATCACACCGTTAAAAACACATCAGTTAAATATAGAACCACCGACCTGGATCATGCGTCAAAGAACGCAGTACCAGACGACCGGGAAGAGGCCATTAATATGCTCTCGTTTCTGGACTCCCGGCTGAACATGACGTTGGGCCAGGATCTGCAATGCAGCAGTGACGAAAGCGGCCAAGAAGAGAGTCCTAAGACAAGAAACCCAGATGAAGCGAGAGCATCCCGTTCCAGGAAAAAGAAGGGGCTGCTCGCACAGACCAAAAGAGTGGGGCAGTTGGTGCCACACCAGTTCAAAAACCATCGTTCCCGGCGGAGAGCCCGGCAGATTGGACTACACTGCTAGGAACTAACACGCGGGCAATTGAGTCAACCTGCTCAACGATCCCGCCGGGGCAGAGAACACCGCCCTCGCCGAAATCGCCGATGCCAGTAACACTGACGCCCTCGGCAGCAGAGAAGGTGTGGGGACCCCAGTCCCAACTTACAAGGAGTATACTGACAGTAACTTTATCAAACCCCTGCCAGGAGTTGTGGAAAAATTATCCACAAGGATAATATCTTTGGTCACCACAGACTGGAAGAATAAAGGTCTAATAGGGGTTTCAAAGGACATCATGGCGGAGATGCTGGGGGATCTCCAAATACCTGCGACGTACATTTGTCGTTGCAGTTAGACCATATGGGACCTGCTGCTGCCGACCGTCGATGACGCGGTCAAACTGTTCAAGTGCGACTTGAAGTGGAAGCATCTGCGCTTCAAGCCGATATATCTGAACAGGAGTCAAACGACTATTTATATTTTAGGCGCCCCCTGGTTCCTTGAATCTGTGCAAATAGGTGCAATAATGAGCCAATATGGGGACGTCGAAGCTGTCCTCCCGGCCCGTGATCCCCGTAGCCTTATGGAAGGGGACTACTCAGTCAGAATGCGTTGTGACCGGGAGGGCTTAGAGAAAATTCCGGCCCTGCTCAGAAGTGACGTTTGGACGATGAGTGTCATCGTTGAGGGGCGAAAACCGCACTGTTAGCATTGCCAACTGATAGGCCATATGGCGAGGGATTTCCCTAAACGGACCCCTCAAGCAAAAGCCGCAGAAAAGCAGAAGGGCGTGGCACCAGCAGCCCCTGAGAAGCCAGCCGGAGGGGGTATAGAAAAAACACCAACTGCAACACCTTCAACAACATCGGACGGCTGGACCAAGGTGGTTAAGAAGAATGCAAAAACCACAAAGATTCCCTCCACGAGAGAGCAGCCCCTGAGGTGCAAGGTCAGCCAGTTCCCGCAGGGTCGTCTACGAGTTCTTCCACCAACGTGACCACTAAGGAAGTTGCCAGCGGCCAAAAAAGAAACCATCCGGTCTCCTCATATGACTCAGAAGGGGAGCAGGACAAAAGACAGGCTACTGTGGTAGAGTGCTAAGTACAGAAAAAAGAAAATAAAAAAGGCAAGAAAGAATAAGGAGGCTCGGTCCCGTTCTCCGTCCCCTATGAACGTAGAGATAACTGCCTCTTCGGTTCAGCCACCCAAAACCCAAATCCAAACCCCTTCGGCTGAACCAAAATCCCCACCCCTTTTTGATATATCCCCCAGCCGGTGCCCGATCATTGTCCCGGGAAAGGCCGGTGACACAAAACAACAGCGGCAGAAGAGCCGTCTCAGCATATCCTGTAAGGAGAGAGAAGACAAAAAAGCTCCCCTATCTTCCTGGAGACCGGATCTGCGATGTAGACCCCCTTCACGTTGACAGTTACATAACAGCGTCATAGGGGTCTATTTAAGCCGCTGAGGGACATGAAAAATATTGAGGGGAATAGGGTTACAAATCCCAAAACTTCCCAGACCCCCTTAGTCATGACCTTTGTGCGTCAAACAAGAACAGGACGCACGAAGGCCATGTAGAATATGACCGAGGAAGCGACGGGGGCGATTCCGAATATAAAGTTGGTGGAAGAAGAGCACGACTCCCTTAACCAGATGGCACCTAGGTGCGAAGGGGGGTCCCTATTTACGTCCACCCTTGTTTTATAGAGCCCTAAAGTTAACTTTCCCGTTGGATGTCGGAGGTATTGCGCGGGAGGACGAGTCACATCCGAGTTGCTTTCGGGCAATCTCGCCCAATGCTGCGGAACCCTAATTCCCTTTTATGCCGGTGGTTGCGGATATCTACGCACAATGGCCACGTCCTCGAGCCTGTGTAGTTTGAACGCTCGGGGCATGAGGTGCCGAAGCAAAGCCGCTAGGATACTGAGGGACCTCATGGCCATGAACATAGATGTGGCTACGTTACAGGAGACTCACTACAATTCCATTGACGATCATCGGTGTTGGAGGGGCATTACGATGTCTTTTAAGCATACGCTGATAGTCAAAGTAGGGTGGTTTCTTTGTTAGTCAGGCGCACCCTTTCTGCAACGCGGACATTGATAATAGACTGATCGCGGCCGATGTTGCCCTGGCAAATAGAGCGTTTCGAGTCGTCGCTGTGTATGCGCTCAATTGCGTACGGGAGCGAGTTTCCTTTTTCCGGCGGTTGGAGGTGTTTCTCGGTGGTTTGGAATGGTTAGTCCTAGTGGGTGATTTGAATGCCATCCTTGATCCCAGGGTAGATAAGGTGGGCGGGACTAGAGGGACAGATACGTGTGAAACCAGTCTGTCGGACCTGATGGCTAGATGCGATCTAGTAGACAGGTATCGGGTGGATCATCCGAGGCGGGAGATGTGGACGTGGCTCTCTAGCAGGCCTTCCGTTTCAAGTACTTACTTGTATCGGTTGTTAGAAGAGGTAATGTAGAATATATATCTTGTCCCATGTTCCACTGGTTAGGCCACTCTGACGACAAACTACCTGTGGTCAGGTTAGATTTAGATAGGAATCCCAAGTTAGCCGGGTACTGGAAGTTAAATACCTCCTTACTGGAGATAGATGACTCCCGGGAAAAGTTAACCGAATACATCAATAAGGGATTAGTGGGGGCGGTTACCGGAAGTAGGTGGTGGGTAAACGTCAAATCTAGTATTAGAGACTTCTATAATCTCTCTCTCTCTCTCTCTCTCTCTCTCTCTATATATATATATATATATATATATATATATATATATATATATATATGTCCTCGCGTTGGAACCATTTCTTAGGAACGTGAGGTTCGGGGTGGCTGGATCGGCCCTGCGCGGGATTGCTATTCCTGGCGTTGCGCGAGCCAGGGTTTCCGCGTTTGCCGATGATGTCACCGTATTTGTTTGAATGTCCTTGATATTATTGTTTCATTGTAAATAAAATCATTATAATTTAAAAAAAAAATCTTGTAAATATTGTTCATGTCATTTGCCGCTTTTAAGTAGATCCAATCCCTAATGAATGCGGTATTGTGGTGACTGCAACTAGTTATAGGGACTAGACCAAGTGGACGACCCCCGACCCCCATCCCCCATACCCTTTTTGGCTTCATTCCACATTTAAAAAGAACCAATTGCATATTTTGTATAATTTTTATTTTAAAAAAATTTGTAAAGTCTATATTTTTTCTTCTTGAATAAATATTTAAATAAATAGAAAAGAGACTTGCCTTTTTTCTTTTGTTCTTGGCCCTGGGGCCAAGATCAAAGTGTAGTATCCGGCAGATACTACAAGCAAAGACCATATGTGGGAGTAACCCCACATGTAAGATCTTGGTCAATGTAGGGGAAACCCTTCATACCAATTGTCAGTATCCAGCTCCCCTACTCCCCGGGGAGTTGGTCCCCATTTCCCCTTCACTCCTCACATTAAAAATCGGCCTTGTGCCTAATTTGCTCGGTGGGGGAGCAAATAAATACCCTGTTGTTCTTGGTCTTAGGGCCGGGATGAAAGTGTAATATCTGTTCTGCAGATGCTGCACTTAAGGTAATTTTTCCCAGTAAATGGAGGGGAAACCCTCTATACTTGGAAAATTACTATTTTGGGACCCAACCAGAGTGCCCCTTTTGCCTTTTTTCAGGGAGATGGTTTAACCCCACATAAAAACGACCTCGTGTCACATTTTGCTTTGGTGGGAAAGCAAATAAATACTAATAGAAAAGAGTGTATTCCATACGAATATCAATACACACAAAAGAAAACGAATTTATAGGAGGATATATATATATATATATATATATATATATATATATATATATATATATATATATATATATATATATATATGTATAAGGAATTAAAAAAATATACCAGCGGTGGTTGACGTTATGTTTAAAGAAAAAATTAGAAAAAACCGAATGAAATTATTAAAAAATCAACGTTTCGTCCCTGTTTCAAAGGACATCTTCAGGATAATTGAAATAAAAATGTGATAAAAGAAAAAGTCATAGATCGTGCGAAAAAAGACAGTTTTTTAAAATCCAACCCATGTCGGGAAAGGACGAATATGTGTGCACACATATTTAAAAAAACTGTCTTTTTTCGCACGATCTATGACTTTTTCTTTTATCACATTTTTATTTCAATTATCCTGAAGATGTCCTTTGAAACAGGGACGAAACGTTGATTTTTTAATAATTTCATTCGGTTTTTTCTAATTTTTTCTTTAAACATATATATATATATATATATTTATATATATATACATGTGTGTGTGTATTTATTTTTTGTGACGATATTTTTTCAGGTTGCTTACATGTAATCGCCTTTGAAAGTCAAGTAGTATTTGTGTGGATGTGGGGAAAGTAAAATATTATTAGTGAGATAATAAAGTTTACCACAGATTGTGTATGGCCGATTTACCAACGTTATATCTTGAAAGTGATTCATGTCTATAAGATTAATGATTACACAAATAGCAATTTAATTATAAAAAAAACACGGATTTTAAAATAGAAGCAATGTATAGATTCGTACTAGTGCCCACTGACGTTCAACTACCCGTACCAGTGTCCACTGATGTTAAGCTACCCGTTTCAATGCTCACTGACGTCCGGCTACCAGTTCCTCTGTCAACGACTCCACAATCTCAACGTCGCAAGACGCCCATTCCTGTTCTAGCTGATCTCGAATCCATTGCTGTTATTCTATCTGTTTATGATCAAAAATAATACAAGATATCTTATCTTCTTATACCTATCATCTGTGTTGGTCATACTTTTTCGCCATTGTCGTTACCTTTTTGTCTTGTGTCTAGTTTATTAATTATATAGTTGAGTGGCACCTTTACATCTTTCTGCTCTCAGCAGCACACCAGTTCCCGTCGGACTATCAGTCCGACGGGAATTGGTGTGCATTTCGGTACCGTTTTATCTGTAATGATAAAGTATTCTTCCGGTATAGTCCTTGGATGTTCATCTTTCCCCTCCTTGCTTTGTCTATTTAGTTTGGAGTTTTAGATGCGCACTTGCATCTTAATAATGGTATCTGCTGAATTTGGTTAGTCGGCTGGTCCGAGCGACAGTTTATATACTCTTGCCACTAGAATTGTACGAGACATATTTTTACGTGTTTGGTCATTACATTAACGTAACGACACGATCATAATAATAGGTTTTCCATTCTTTAAAAAGACTTTGCAAATCAAAATATCAGATATGTGATGAAATATCACAGCAAAATACATTATGAGTTTTAAAAATATTATGACGTGTGACAATCATTTTTCATTCAACGCAGTTAGCAGAACAAATCTTGTATTGGTGTGGTCGACTTGTCTTCCGTCGTTATTCCTGGACAACATAAATATTCATTTCAACAAAATAATTAGAAAAGGAAATTATTTTGACATTTCAATTTGTACAAAAATATTAACTCTGGTCGAAGTGAAATTAATGTGAAACGAACATTTCTCAAGTAATAAAGTGTTGAATAGTTCATTTATGTACATGTAACACTAATTCAATCCAGTTGCACACGAGTAAGTGTAATTAGCCTAATAGATAACTTGTTAGACTATGGAAGCGGCTATCTTTAATCTAAATCCTACTATTTTCAGTTTATTCACGGGGCAATACCGTTTAGAAAAGTATGAAACAGAAATGGTCTCTCTATTTAATTTTAAACGTCCATTCTGTTTAAATAGTTCATTTTTAGTTCTATCATCTGTTCTATGTAGAGACATTATGTGTTCCGGCGCACAACATTATAAACGCATCTCTATTATAACATAAATATGAATCCATCAGTTACATGGGTCAAAAAGCAACTGATGTTTAAGTAACTGCATATAAAGAATTGTTTAAATAATTTTTATTCTTTAACGAAACAAAAAAGAAAGAAAACACAAAGTTTTTTTTTGTACTCGCAGATAAACAAAAAATAGTTCCTGTATATTTTACGTAAATATACTCCATGCTTAAAATTTACAAACTATACTTCGATCGATTGATTGATTGATTGATTATCATTAACAGGCTAATAAAACATGCTGTCCGCGTTTCGCATAAAACCCATTATTACTTACTTACATAGACTGCAATTGTCCAAAATAAGAGGATTAAAATGTATCAAAATGCAAACATTATCAAAAAACAGTGAGATTTTCCTCACAATCATCTCTGTCGCAAAGTCTATTTTTGACACTAAATCCACTGGATGAAAATTTAGAACGTTTTATCGAGTTATGACTCTCTTTATCAGCAGAGGAAATACAGATCGTTACATTATAGAAACTCAAGATGTGTTACAAGAATTCATGCGAAAACTTTCCATTAAACAAGATTTACTCATCAACTGCACAGAAATTTGAATCTGACGTGCCAAAGAGTGTCGACAAAACATTAAAAATAATAGAATACTCAGCAAATGGCGGTGATAAGGCTGTTGTCATGGGAGGTCATGTTGGTGATGTTCTCGACGTGTAATTAAACGAAGTAGTCCAGTGAGTTCAGGTTGGGGTAGAAGAGGGCCAATGGGAGAAGGGTACAAAATCGTAGCACTCCTACTGTAGTCAAACCTGGTCTCTTTGGACTTGTAGACGGTACCGAGTCCTTCTGCAACACTCAGGGTCTGCCAGCGGCCACTTAATTGCATCAGGGAATCACCACTTTCTTCAGCAGATCCAGGTACACTTTGGTGTTGACTTTGATCGCCAGAGAGCATGAGTTGTACAGCGGCGCATCTCCAATCATGCGCGGTGAATACTGTATCACTTTAAGATGATAGAAGGCTCCTATCAGTCTTGGTATTTGTACACAACTTGTTAACTAATAGATGGTCTGCAGCAAAAAAAGAAAAAAGAAAAAAAGAAAACCGGTTTTTATCAAACTGTGACGTAATCAACATGAGGGAGCAATTTGCCCCTCATTGGGGAGCTTTAGATCCACAAGGGGCCTGAGGAGGGTCGATTAACTATGCTAAGATAGCTTTTGGCCGATTCCGGGTAACGGCAGGTGCCACCGGAATTTGGGGTGGATAAATATAGATATATATTTTAATTCATTGGCAAAATAGATATATTTGCTTTTTGATGGGAACACCTGGCATATTTTGTTATTTGAAAAAACTAAACAACAGGAAATGTGAGGATGTTAGAAGGATATATTGTGTTAGCTGAATGATGGGTGGTGACCTTAGAATCATGAGATTTTAATATTGAATTAAATCTCAGATCGTGGTTGAATCGCACACCCGCAGTTTGGTGTTTAACATGATTTGATTGGCTGAGGAAACTTTCCAACCCAACAACATCAGGTCGATACGCTCGAAAATTAGTCAGGTTATTTTTGATTTCGGGGAGGACAGATCGTGTGACGACCGCAGTTGCTTAGAGACATGTCTACTCCTCCTCCGCCCGTCTGACGCTGTCTGTAAAGAGAGATTGAACTTTAAAAAACTTACTAAGAACTGGCGATATTTGTAAAAACATTGTATATAAGTTTGTGAAATAATCCTGTAGAGTAGAATTCACTTGTCTGTTTTTTTTTCTGCCTGCGGCTTCGATATTCGCTTTCAGCATACATGATTCAATGTAACAACCCTCAGAGAAGGACCAGACGATCCGAGCCGAGTTTCCAGACAAAAAGGGGTCTTAGCAGAGCTTCATCAGTGTGGGATTACAAAACAGACATATAATTATGTCGTCTTTTATAGGACGATAATTTTATCGTTTCATTCTGTAAACGATAATTTCAGTATGCGTCACACAAGGACATCAACTTATCTTACGCATTTTTGTATTACGCATTTAGTTTACAAAAGATCGCAGAAAATTTACATTTACCATAGGGAGAAAAAATATAGCCTATATATTTGCAAATATATCAAACACGATAAATTTAATAACTAGAACGATCAATTTCATTTATCTGTAATTAGCATTAGCCATGGAAAGTCCACATTTATATAATCATCTGTTGAATATTGCTTTTATATTCATTTCTATTATATGGATGGCTCGTTCGGACATTGACACAATATCATCATCGCACCACTGTTGTTTGAACTGAAACCTAATTGATTAAGTAATCTGATTAATGTAGTTTCTGACTATATCTGTTTATATAAATGATCTATCGTTAAAATCTTTGGAAGAATTTGCAACATATTTCTATTCTATAGTAGTTTGGTGCCAACTGAAGACCCACAATATTATTGAATCTATTTTGAGTAGAACAGATACTACATTTTATAATAGCTCTAGACCGACACAATATTGAAAGCAGACAAAATGGAAACATTGTTATTTTTTTAATTGCAACTTCAGCGGTCGTGCAATAATATTTCTTTAGAAAAAATGTAGTGTGAGAACTTACAACAAGAAATTACCTCAACATATTATAGAGTTTAACTTGTATTTATTCTTAGAATATCATATATATATATATATATATATATATATATATATATATATATATATATATATATATATAAGTCACTTGGTGTGTGTGAGTTCCTCCCTGATATTTCCGAAACGGATGAGCCTTTCTTTAGCAAGTTTTACACAAAGTTAATTTATATGTATGGCTGTGTTCTACGATATGTTTTGTACGGAAATTTACCTAAGTATCGAAAATCGAAAAAATCTTAAAAATCGCTCACTTATAGATAAAAAGGAATACATTTTATAGGAGCATATTTTATGTTACACCGACAAGGGAAATAATAACATTTCAGCAAATCATTTCTTCTTCAAAAACAGATTTATCATAATCTGAAGAGATAGCTTACTGGTAGAGTATTCGACTACAGATCGTATGATTCACTGTTCAAGCCCGAGTGTACTTCACCATTTTATTTTAATTTTTCTTATTAATGTGTTCAATTTACGATAAAAGAAAATGGGGACCATATAAAATCGCCGCAAATCATTTCTTTGTTTTGAAACTAAACATGAATCAGAAATGACTCCTCCAGCCCATTCTCCACCATGACCAAATATCAGCTTACGTAACATTGTAAACAAGCACAAACGGAATTTGATGAACGACATTATCATCATTATTATAATAATTTTTATTATTTATTTTATTTATTTATTTTATTTTTGCAAATTAGTTCACCGGACAAATTATTCCTCGTTATTTACAAGAATCAATACAGATATGATTCTATAATAACTTATTATGTTAATTTATGCAGATTGCGTGTGTATTATTATATATAAAGGAGGGCATCTACTGACAAAGATTAATGGGATTTTCCAATACACGAAATATTGATAGTTCCAATTTTTTATTCGCTGCCATGAATTTAGTTGCTTCAATCCGTCTAAATTAAAAAAAAAACATTTACTGATAAATAAAATGAGAGCCAGTTTAGTACATTCCGAAATGATCTTTTAAAAAAAATAATGACTCTCTTTCTTCTCCAACTGTTGATTATTGTTTACTTTCGTCAACTTTACTAAACATACAGCGGCGTTCAGCTTAGCTCTGCTTCCAGGCTGAAATCCATATTAAATCCTCACAATGTTTGGTTTTGTTTAAGCTTATCATAGCACAGTGAATTGATTATTACTGCAATCTTGGTAAAACAAAATGAGTTTGTAAAACATTTGTAAGCTATTTTATATTAAGAGGTTTACTACATCAAAATTATTCTTACGGAGTAAGAATATAGCTTATTCAGTAGGCTGTACCGACTTTATTTAGCAGCATAATTCGTATTCTTATATGCCGCCTTTAGTCCGAATAAACAATGAATATCTCGTGTACTTACGCAGGAGGCCTATAATGAGACAAAAGTCATTCCCTAAAAGAATTACCTCGGAACCGGCAGTGCTTGTGTCTAGCCACAATTAAATGTACAGGGTGGTTGGAATCAGTAAAGAAAGATTAGTTTTACTTGGGAGATTTTTTATCTTGATAAGCTTGAAAGTACAACCGCTAATCTATATAAGTCTATTTTTGTATTTAAACTCCATGACGCGAGAATATATAGATTAATGCATCTTTTATTAAGATTAGTGGAATTACTAAAGTAGCCCTGACAAGAGTCTTATCCAACGCTCCTAAATTAACGCTCACAAGTATTGTCTCATTTCTGAAATATTACTAGTATTCCTAATGTTATTTAATCGGATATATCAAGAGGTTTGTATACACATTTAGTGCAATATTAAACAAGTGTTTTACGGTCTATGATTTTGTATTTAATAATAATTATCATGTCAAATTATAAACTTCCCTGGAATCAGTATTAGTCGTACATCATGAACCCCGACGAATCTGAAACGCATGTCAGCGGACTTATATATCAAATATGATCTGTCTAGGAAATTATATAATCAAGAGAATTTATCCAATTAAATAATATTACCTGGAATTGCATCTATTAATATGTAGTTTACATCATTATTAGTTGTTGACAGGGAAAAAATTACATTGTATGACTAACAAGCAGAAAAGTGATAGAAGCTTGTCGAAATGCCTCTCCCTCATCTTATTTTCTCTTATTCATATTTCTTTCATTAATTTATCTTAATTTAGATCGCTATGTTCCACATAATGGCAGTTGTGTGCCGTTTTATTATTTACGTAATACTTTACAAATAATCACGATCTTACATTGTGACAAATACATTAAATAGTGTTTCCTTAACAAGAATGTAAACAGTATTTACGGAGTACTATTCAAATAACTTAGTTACTGGACACATCTGCCCATAATTTGGCAAAAATGGCCATAGAAAAAGAGAAGAACTGAATAAAAAATCTTACATCGGCGAAAGTCGACTAATGATTGTGTCGCCAAAATGCAAGTCGAGAATACGACTTAATCTAACATGTATGAGCCATTTATGCGGCCTTTGTCTGTCGGTAGACACCCTGGGAGGTTTAATCCCCCAGTGATCTCATTTTGGGGAAGGGATTACTTTATTAAAAAGTACTTGGGACATTTTCCCAAAAATGCCGTCAAGCTTGCCCAGGCTATTTTCAGAGGCAAGTGAAGCCCTATCGCTGGAGCTCTGACTTTTCCCCACCTTCTTGTCATGTGCGACGTCATGTGGAAAGCATGTAATTACTCAAACAAAGATTATGTTTTTACGAAACTAGCAACTGATCCATATACTTCATTGGATAGATGATGAGTCCATAAATCTTCCAGGGTCGTGAGGGCGATGCATTATTTCATGCAGCATGTCTTACGCGAGAATAATATGGCAGCGCCCATCCAGACTCCCAGCACAACAAATATCTTCTATTACCAAACGGTCACCCAATTTTAGTCTTGGCGATGCTCAACGTCGCTTAACTTCGGTGATCTAACGGGGACCGGTGTGCCAACGAGATTTATAAACTTAAAACTAATTTTAAACCCCGAACTTATTATTTACAAAATATATTGGTTTTGTCTCAGATGCACAAAGAATACTTTTTTTTTTAACATATCTTATGTTCAATTTCGTTTTTCTTTTTGTTTTAAATTATAAACTCGTTTCTCCATGACAAATTCTGTTCCAAGCCGACGGCGTCTTTTCTCATTGTAGCTGTCAACCGTGTGCATTATTTCCTGACAGGTTCAATACTCAACTACCCTCTACGTTACTTACCGCTATGTAGCCGAACAAACCTAAGGACAGTTAAATTAAAGTTTTTTTTTTTTCATAGTGTTCAGTGTTCCAGTTGTACCTATAGTAAACAACACAAAACATAATATGGCAGTATGTAATTCAGTAATAAAAAACTTGAATATTGACGAATGTTTCTTAATGAAATATCTAATTTCATATTCTCTTATTAACTGACGCTGAAAATAAATGTCTTGTCAGCTGCATGCAAAGATGGAAATTTTAACTTTATAAATGCTATAAGTTTCGCATTGTGTTAGTACTTTCTAGGGTTGAACTGAATGACCAAGGGTTCATGGTTAATTGCACAAACACACACGGACACACACCCATATGTGTGTGCGCGCACGCGCGTGTGCGTGTGTGTGTTTATGGCTGTATATGTGTCGGAAACGGCTGGGCCTATGTTTTCTAATTTTGCACAAATGTACTTTATGTATCTGGCAGTGTTCATAGATAGGTTTAGTATCATATGGTTACCGATAAGGGTTTAAAATCGATGTTTGAAAAAAAAAACGATTAAAAAAGAAGGAACAGTCAGATGTTTACTGAAGTTAATAATCTGATACAAGTGTATTTTGAAATTTTATCCATGCACGAGTAAATTGGACCAGCATATAAATTAAACAAAAGGCTCTTTGATAACAAAACGTCGCGTTCGAAATGATTTTTTGCTTAGTGCACATTTGACCAATGATAATAAACTTGCGCTTTTAAAGTTTAATTAAAGCGATTATATTTAAAAAAATCGGTTTCAGTTTTATCGTAAGTTCTCTGCATAGCAATGCAGACTACAATCTATTGTAGACTGTCACTAGGAGAGGTATGCGAGGATTCCTCTTTGTGCATCAGGATTGTTCCTCTATTCGAGCGGGCGCTCAATCGATTTGATTGAAAAATTGGTTATTTCAACGATTTAGTAAACATTCATTCATCCTAATTCAATCGCAGGATACTTCAGGTCTCTTTCTCTCTCTCTTTCTTTTTTTTTATTACATTTTCACCCCAAACAAGGCAAATTGCCACTTTGGTGTAGGGGGCTACTATCAGGGGCAACAACTACTGGGGTACTATGTAGGGATTTGGGCAGCAAGGTGTCGGTTCACGTTACACTTGAACTTCTGCACGTCAGTACTGTTGGGGAAGCAGGGACCTGGAATGGAATTCCAGAGTCTAGCGGTTCTGGGGAAGAAACTATTGGAGTAAAAAGATCTTTTACATCTAGGGATCTCTACAGTGTGGGGGTGGGATTTAGCAGCCTGTCGGGTTTGTCGAGGGTGCACACGTCGTGGGGGCACAAGTGATTGCAGTTCGTCAGAGCATTCACCACTAAAATACTTGTAGAAAAGGCAGAGGGATGCAACATTTCGTCGATGGGACAGAGGCTGAAGCTTAGATGCCAGTTCAGGGCCTATCAGGTTTGCGACTCTCTTTTGAACCTTGTCAAGGAACGAGAGACTAGTAGCAGATGCACCAGCCCAGATGTGGCAGCAATACTCCATACATGGGCGAATGGTGGCCTTATAGAGGTACAGGATACTTTCGGGTGTTATTGTTTTCTAGCACGGTAAAGAGAGCCCACCTTTCTTGCAGCGGCCCTCGCAATGCCTTCAATGTAATTGTTCCAACTCATGTTTCCTGTGAACGTTAGGCCAAGGAGTTTGAAAGATGAACTCTCGGATAAAGAGTCGTTGGCCATTGCTATAGGTGGTAGAGAGGGTTTCTTGTAATTATTGAATGAAACTAGTTTAGTCTTGGCAGCATTGAACGCGACCAACCACTTTTGTCCCCATTCCACTACAGATTGGAGGTCTTCCTCTAGTGTTTCTGCCATTTCTTTAGAAATGTGTTCATTCGTCTTCCTGTCGTGCCTGCCATAGAGTGTAGTGTCATCAGCATATATACCCATCTAAGAGGCAATGTTGTCGGGGAGGTCATTTATGAATATCAGGAACAATAGAGGTCCAAGGATAGAACCCTGGGGCACCCCCGCATCTATATCATATTGTTTAGATGTACGACCGTCGAGGACAACCTGGATTTTTCTCTTATCTAAGAAGGATTTAATTATGTTAAGTATTCTACCAGTGATACCGTATGATCTGATTTTACTGAGGAGACCCTCATGCCATACCCTGTCAAAAGCCTTAGATATATCTAGAGCTACCGCTCTGCCCTCCCCCGCGTTGTCCAGTGCATGGTATATACGTTCAGATATCACAGTTAGGATGTCTGCTGTGGAACGGGCTTGTCTAAATCCATATTGTTTGTCAGTCAGTAGTTTAGCATCTGTAAGATGATGGACTAGAGCATGGTTAATTATGGTCTCAAATATTTTGGCAAAAAGTGGGAGGAGGCTAATGGGGCGATAATTTGATGGGTCTGTCCTTTCGCCAGAATTCTTGAATACTGGTACAACAGAAGCAGTTTTCCAACAGACCGGAAAGCAAGCTTCATTAAGGCATTTGTTGTAGAGTTTGGAGAGAACTGAAGCTACTTCGGCTGAGCACTTTTTTAATAGCACAGCTGGGATAAGATCGGGTCCACATGCTTTTGAGGTATCAAGGTTTTTTATGATAGCATGCACCTGAGCAGGGGTGGTTTTCAGATCGTCTAGTGTGGCGTCTGTCCGCATAGGAAAGTCAGGTAGGAGGTGGTTGGAAGGGTCCAGTGTGGAGTTTGAGGCAAACCGACTGGCAAGCATGTTAGCCTTGTCGGTTGCCGAGGAGACAACCTCGTGATTGTTGGTTAGTGGGGGAATTGTTGATTGCCCATTATTTACTACACTGTTGTAGATTTTCCAGAAGTCTCGAGTTCCTAGTTTTTGTGCTTCGATGCGCTTTTTAGTGGTTTCCGTAAATTCTCTCTTAGCTGTCGCTATTTCTTTCTTAACGTTATTTCTAGCTCCTATATACTTCAGTCTGTTTGAACTGGACTTATGTCGGTTAAACCTACAGTATGCATGCTGCTTTTGAGCAATGGCAGTTGCACAAGTCGACGTAAACCATTGGGGAGAGTGGGGCTTACTATAAAATTTCCGCATGGGAACATGCGCTTCGATTGCAGTTTTGAACCAGTCAGTGGTCTCGTTTGCACATTGTTCAGCAGGGAGAGAGAAAATATTTTTCCATGGAGCATCTCTAATTAGTTCCCTGATGGCTTCCCAGTCAGCCTTATTATAATATCTCGTTGTTTTGAGCACTGGCTCTTCAGTTTTGGGTCTAGAGTTCAGGGCGATTTCAACCATTATCACTGCATGATCAGCGTTCCCGAGTGGGCTGTGGGCCTTCGTTATGCAGTCATCGGGAACTGTGGTTTCTTTCTCTCTCTCTCTCTCTCTCTCTCTCTCTCTCTCTCTTTCTCTCTCTCTCTCTCTCTCTCTCTATATATATATATATATATATATATATATACACGGTGCTTTATGGTATTATTTTGATTATTCGAACTACTGTTTTCATCTTGAGTTTCATTTTCACAACGTTTTGTTCGATGTAACCTCCGTATCATTTAGGTAATCTTATCGAACTCGGAAATGTTTCTCTCGAATCTGGACGAAATTTCGAACTGAAAAGTACAATTGCGAATTACTTACGACCACTATCCCCCACCTGAATTAAATAAAGGGTTCTGTTTGACATTCCGCCTAGATTCCCAGATCGACAGAAACATCCCTGGGTTAAGATACTCCTGAAGACGGTCGGAGGTTACATTAACAGATACGTTTTGAAAATGAAACTCAAGATCGAAACAATAGTCTGAAGAATCCAACTAATACGAATAACTTTTCCGATCTCTAAAATTCAGGAATTAAATTATGTATTCTTTTATTTATGTTAATAAAAATGCATGCTTTTTACATATAAAATTAAAAATACTAATATAATCAGTTCAATATTACAATCACACACACACACACACACACACACACACACACACACACACATATATATATATATATATATATATATATATCGAAACCAACCTTTACCGGTCTCTATACGTGTTGGGACTCTTTTTGTCCTACAAACCAAAAATACAATTTAATTAAGACTTTAGCACTTAGGGCCTTGATGATTTGATCTAAAGTTAATCTTGATGAAGAGCTTAAATTTATTACTAAGACCCTTTGTTATAATGGTTACTCCTTAGATATTGTTGAAACTACTATTATAAGACAGTTCCCAATTTTTATAAACCTAAAGAAACCATAGTTAATAGATGTCCTGTTTACCTACGTCTACCTTGGCTAGGTAATATCAGTGCCCGATTTGCTAAGCAAATTTCTTTGTCTGTGCAACGGTGTTATTTTGCATCGAATCACCGTGTTGTTTTTTCAACTAGACCTATGTTGCCGTCCATTTTCAAAGATGTTCTCTCCCCACCACCACCATAATAATTTTATTATTTATTTATTTAAATGTAGTTGCAGTGCGCACTATGTTGGGCGAACATTGCAAAGATTAGATTTCTGTTTGAAACAACACGTACCATCAAAGATTCGTTATGGAAATTTTTCACCCTCGGATGTTCTGAATAATACGTATGGTTCTGCGATTTGCGACCACCTTATAAATAACCATGCGTGTGCCACGAATTTCAGTGCTGACATGTTTACGATCGTGAGTAAGTCGCACTCGCCCTTTCATTTAAAAAAAATCTAAAGACTGTTTTATTAAGTATTTGAGACCTTCTCTTTGCAAGCAAAAAGAAAATCTTTTAGGAATTAATTTAGTCTCTATGTAATTTTCCCCCGTTTATTTTTCGTTTTTATTTTCCTGCTCCCGCCATATTTATAACTTTTTTTTTAATTGTATTTTCCTCTATTTAGCTCTGTTGAGCGAGGAACGAAACCTGGTTAGCTAACCTTTATTTTCATTTTTATTTTTTTAAATCATTATGTTGATTGTCTGTATTTAGCCATTATTAAATTCTGAGCCCCCTGAAAAATTAACAATATACGTCTTAAAATTATTGTCGTGCAATAAGTCATAAACACCATAGACAATTTTACAAGATTAACGTTAACCCTGCATATAAAGGTTAACGTTGACCCTGCATATAAAGGTTAACGTTGACCCTGCATATAAAGGTTAACGTTGACCCTGCATATAAAGGTTAACGTTGACCCTGCATATATAGGTTAACGTTGACCCTGCATATAAAGGTTAACGTTGACCCTGCATATAGTAATGTACAAGAACTAGGGTCAACCAATTCTGTATTTGCCCAGATGAGTAGGTCTCTCGAAAATTAGTCATGAAGATCGTGCCCTATTGTGAGCAATGCTCAATGTTTCATGAGCCCCCAGAACGTACATATTATCTATTATTTTTATCCGACTTTTCTGGGTATCTTTTCCATTCGGCGAGCGGTCTTTTTGTTTCAGCTGGCATGTTGTATAAAAAGGCGCCCAAAGGAAATAGAAAGCGCTTGAGTAGAATAAAGCTGAACAACAACTTTTGGGCGCAATTTTATACAACATGCCAGCTAAAACAAAAAAGATCGCTCGGTGAATGGAAAATATATTTTAAAAAATCAGAAAAAAGAATAATTCTGTCGTTTTCAATAAGGCGTGCTTATATATATATATATATATATATATATATATATATATATATATATTAAGATGAAATAACACGGTATTGATCCATCTTTCTGCGTTAACACATAAGTAAATATTGCAAAAGTTTTCAAAAACAATTAAGAATGCCATGTTAACTTCATCAAATATTTATTCATTGAATTATTCTTGTGGAGTGTGCATTTAATTATGTTATGCTCGTGTATATGTGATCGCGTGAAAATATGTTGGAGTCAATATCATATTGTACTGATTAAATTGGCAATAAACTTTCTATTGAAACTTTTAAATTAAGGTTTTTCAAATTTTAATTTGAGAAATTTATTTCAACTAATTACATTTTGCCAAGGATGCCATCTTTTTTTCCCGTGTAAATATTGTGAAGTTAAATAAATATTTATTAATCTAAATTATTTAATTTAATAAGGGCGCTATCATTGTGGTTTATGCACATTGAATGGATCTTATTCGCTGAATATCTTGAGAGATTCTAGAAATTGTCTCTTTATTTTTACACACGGATGCTTATTATTGTATCTTATTTTTGTTCATATATTGACGTAGTTAAGCTATACGCCCGTATTTACGTTACTCAACCTTTTGTATAGAATCCTTATACCAATTTTGAGCAAGATACACTACATGATTTTGATTCGAGAAAATTTCTTAATACAATACATAACATTAAAGAGTATTCATAATAATTGTATGTAAAGAAAATTTAATTAGTGTCTACTGAAATTAGATAAATGTTAATGCAAATCTGAAAGATGTTCAAATTGTACGTCGTACTATGTTCACTAACATCGATCTGAAACTGAAATTTGGAGAATAATTATCGATTGATTTCGAATACCTATGGTAAGAAAATCACAGAAATCAAAAGAGTTTGAGTTTTCACGAAATTACCCCGCTTTCCTACCCTTTTATAAAAACTAATTAAAATATAACATAAACTTCTGCTTCCGTTTTAGAACATTGTTCTAAAATACATAACTATCAATTATTTAATTGAAGAAATTCATTTTTACATGCAAATATATCCCTACCTCAAAATTAAAACCGGTCTGATACTACTTGGAATCTGAAGCTTATTCGAGTTACTGAATATGCAGAGGTTTTGCAAGAAGTTTGTCCCAAAGGTGCTCCGAAAAGATCAATCCTTGTCACAAACTATTTGACCAAGATAGGCACCACGCCCTTACTATAGTCCAAACATTGCTTCCTGTGAGTTTTAGTTATTCTCAAAGAAAACTTTAGTGGTTGTCGTTATGAGACAATTTAGAAGATGAAAGAGGCTGTGACGAAGGTGATTAACACAAGAAGACTACCATGGAGTATTCCATAAGTTTTTGAAATGGTACAACTGAATTGCAACTGGAGGAGATTACTTCGAATGGGACTAGAGTTTCATGTGCGTACTATCAATAAAACTGCCCATCCAAAAAGGTTTTGAAACTTATTGAAGGCACTTCGTACCACCTATACCACATATACTCATAGTAACCTATATGTAAATGAGGCTATATATGCAGATTAATTGCTGTTTTAATTCTCGTGCCAATAAGAGATAACATAGAACTATAATAATCAGGGTATCAATTTCTTTTTAAATAAATTGCTCATAAAAGTTGAGAACTCAAATATCTTAATTAGGAATTGATTGACTGGTATACGTATTCTATATTTCTAGCGATTTTCTACGATTTAGCTGAAATTTGACCTTATTCTGTACTTCCAACAATATGCACCCGAATTTTCCACTAATCTCATAATTTGTATAGATAGAGAGATATGCAATCATAATAACATGTTATCATATTTAAGAATATTCATAACTCGCATTAATACTATTTTAATAATACAGTCACTTGGCTTTCTTAAGTTCTAATTTTAATATGTAATAGTTTAGAAGAAATTTGTTAGTTTGCGTATATATATATATATATATGTGTGTGTGTGGGGGGGGGGTGTGGGGGGACTTCTGTTATAGAAGCGTTGATTTAATTTGAATAAAATAAAATACGCACATCAATTGCGCTTGAAACCTAAATTACCACGCAATATTACGAAAATAAACAAATATTTTACATGTTTGAAATTTATAATTTAAATATATTTCGGAGTCAAACTCCATCCTCAGTATTTTGTTTGTTTCTATTTTTTCTTCATCTTTTTTTTTTGCGATATTGTAAATTTGGAGAAGGAAAAGTCAATAGTAAAGATCCACGCGTTGACTCTAAGCGGTTGTATTTTGAAATGCTGGGAAAAAAAGAAAGAAACAACATACTGATGATAGAGTTTGTGTCAAAAATATATTTAAATTATAAATTTCAAAATTTGTTTATTTTCGTAATATTGCGCTGTAATTTGGCTTTCAAGCACACCCGATGCTTATTTTATTTTATACTAGCAGGACCAAATTCTCGGCGTTGCACGAGGAGTTATGAAATAATTGTAATTTAAGTTTTAAGCGATTTTAGTTTTACACTAGCCGTAATAGGCCCGGATCCTCCGGATTTTGCGTAAATTATGGTCTGGGCTCGACCGACAGTCACCTGATTAAGTCTAGTAAAGTAACAGACGCAGAAGAATATCCAACCAAAGAGACTGAAAAAGTGAATTTAAGTTCAGAAGACTATTTTACACAATAGCGATGTAATATAAGTTCATAAGTACATGAACACCTTATATTAATAATTTATTCACCAAATGTTGAAGTGTAAAGTGCAGTTTATTTCAACGAAAATAATTTTCTTTTGTTTATTTAACAGAAATTCGCAGTGAACGTTTATTTGTCTATTGTAATCAGAATGTCTGTGCTTGTTTTGTCTAAGAAAAGATGAGTGATTGATGTTATAAAAAAAAATGCCCCCCCCCCGCCAAATGAAATCTTTTTTATGAGAAAATTAACAAAATGTCCAATTGATTTGGCTCATAAGTGTAAAACAAACACCGAAGAAAAAACAAAAAGACAACAACAAAGAAGACAAACGGTACGTTTTTCAAAAGTAGGAATTTAAGCGGAAAATCGCGAGAAAATTCATTGGTATAAGTCAACAAATAAAGAAGACTGTTTAGTTATTTATATAAATGCGGACAGTCATCATCAACGCTCATAGTTGCTGTTTCAAGACATTTCGGCCCACGATTCCTCTGGCCTTTGTCTGGTGATTAACCGTGACGAGGTAGGAATGATGAATCCCGTAATTGAATGAAAGAAGACTTGTCGAATAGCTGTGGATGCGAATAGATGAAAGCATACAACTGCCAAGAAAATGTCACATGATACAAACAACCGAGTAAACTGCTTGACAAATGCGCTAACGAACGCAGTATCGCATAGGGAAAGTGAGAGTGAGAGAGAGAGAGAATGAGGTGAGAGCAAGTAATGCCGGGAGTTAGTTTAGAAAGAAGCAGTTTTACGTAGTTTTATATACGTTTAGTTTTTCTGTGGCTAAATAAATATAATGGCAGAAGCAATGACTTTATATGATATCGGTAAAGTCCCGAAATGCAAAAGTAATGTGGAAAACAATAAAACCGAATGAATAGTTTAATAAATGGCTGCATGTTTATAAGTCTCGAACTGCTCCTTTAATAGTGGAAGATACGAATAGCAGAATATAAGAACGCCTATATCGCAACCAATCAGCGGCGCCGGATTCCGGTTAGGGAGAAATTATTATTTACAAATAGCAAAAATATAAATGTTATGCTACGTATAAAGTAAAGAGCAGCGAAAACCTAGCATTGTAGGAATATGTAGAGATTGTGTCGGTGTCCACTGGAAGCGGTGGGAGCACAGAATTAGTAGAGACAAATGTAGAAACTTCTTCCGCTAATGATTGCGAAATAGGGATCGTGTCGCTCCTCGGTAAAAACGTAAGATTTTTATGTAAAACCCATATGTGCAGATAATATCGTTCAACAGTTGCATAAGATAGTGGCTAATAGGCTAGATGTACTAAATGTGCATGTGACATATGTTTTTGCAAACCTATGGTTCAGAGGGGAATTTCTGCAATCAAATTATTATACACAGGAGATAGGGATGCATATATATATATATGTATTTGTGTGTTACTATTAGATTACATATGACTAGTTTGTGCGTTGTTATATTTTTCTGATTAATTAATAGTTGACATGCTGCTAAAGATATTTTGCAAAGTATTTATGCAACGTAGGTGATACATGCCAAAATTATTGACTAACGCATTATATGCAATAAAACCAAGAAAAGAAAAGAATTACACTCACTTTTTTCAGTTGAAACAACATACATTTATTTACAGGAACTTCCAGCATACAGTCTAGTCTCTTGTTCAAAAGTCTTCTCATTCTCCAGTGTTTAACAAGATTCTGCCGTGTCGAACACCTGATACTCTGTATTTGTCGCTCTCGTGTTACGTGTCTATTTCTGTTTTCCTCGGTACATATTTTTCTTTTTTTAAATTTTTTTTCTTTCCTTCTGCCTCGCTGTCACGCTACTTCCGACCTGGCACGGTTGTTTGTATATGCGGGACTGTCGGCTTAGCTACTATTGCTGCTGCAATAAGCGCGCCTGTGCTCTGTTACAATTATATAATGATTCTACAAATTGTTTTTATTGTTTTGTCACTAATATTTCTATGGATATATATACACATGAGAATTCTAAAACTATATTTACCATTTAAATTCATTAGATCGAACTATTTAATATATTTTATCAAAGGTGCCTCGATATATATATATATAGTTTTACTTATTGGGCTAGATGTAAAAAGTAATCTAATCGTAAGTTTATCTCCCTTTGTTCTTTTCACCCTGTTATTCACTCAATTATTTACCTAATTATCTCCTTTTATTAAAATAATAAAATATATCCGTCTTTTAAATGGATGATATGCATTTTATAGATATGTCAGCATGTAATGTTCATGGACAATTATGGAATGTATAATACTTCAAACGACAACTGGTTGACCAAGAGTATATTGCCAGCTATTTACATAGAACTGATTTTTATAATCAGACTCGTTTTGATCTCTATCTTGATAGTCTGCTTAAGGCATTTGAATGCATATATATTTTGCTAGAGTGAAAACATTATTTTACTGTGTGTATATGACATTAAAGAATTGTACATGACAGCTTCTCTAGTGATGCAACGTAGGAAAATAACACATAATTATCTCAAGCATTAATGCTATATATATATAGAAATTTAAAACGAACCATTATAAAATAGCTCCGTATTTGTTCCACAAAACTAGTAAAGAGCAAAAGGCATCAGATAGAAAAGTATCGCGATTATCAAAATATCCAAGATATTTTAAACAAACTGGTATGATTAGAGCACGTGAATTTATTCGACATATGCAGCACAATGTAAGTGGTAATACAATATAATAAAACACGTCTTTTACCAAAAACTACCTTACGTCAAAAAAACGCAATATAAAAGTTTATCCACAAATACAGTAGATAAAAGTCGTATTTGATAATTAAAAGAATATCATATACTCGCATCTAATTGAAAGACAAACTGCAAAAGGTTATGGGAGAAAGTGTTTACGATTACATGAGCCCTGAGAGTCGACTCCCTAGACCACTGAATATTAGTATTTCTGATTACTGTGGATAAAGCGTTGTTGAAAAAGGTTAAATGTTCACAGTAATTACACTAACGATGCTTAGAAGTGTCTATAGTTTAACTTATGCCCGATATGAATACGGGACACGGATTCTAGCATGTTGATATATTCATCACATGAAAGTCGTTATCAAATTTGCTGAGAATTAAAAAAAGCTGTTCAGTAAAAAAAGAAGAAAATAATTTACTCCATGTAAGATGCATTTTGTCAATGTGTCTGCGAATACGTTACACAGTTTCTATATAGAATCTAATTGCTTCATAATAACTGAATAAACAGATTTCCAAACAATATTTTATCTTGACAAGCGACTCTAATCTAAATATTAATTTCTTTTGCCCCCCCCACGCCCGTAATTTCCGGTTGCACGTAATTTATCAACATTTAAATTAAATTCCATATTCGCTCGTCTTACTAATTTGATTGTGTGGCTTTAACGTCAGAAAATGAAATTACAATTATTTAATTGGAATGTCTTTTTCTTCTTTGTATTTCTATGTTCATAAAATGCGCTACGAATCTATTGGAAAAATAATTATTATCTTCTAAGACTGAAATTCCTCTAAACGACAACGTAAGGATAGGCCAAAGTTCTTATCGAGTTTTGCTTTTTCAGCACTGAATTAAGTATTCTTTAAATTACGCTATGGAAATTTGTTAACGCAAAAACTATGTACGTCTATGATAAAAGTATAATTATTAGGGCAGCATATTCTTTTTCATTGTTTTGACTCTCAAGTGGATATTTGTTGATATCTAATATGCTTTTATATAGATTGATGTGGTTGTCGATTGATTAACTGTGTTTAACTGTGTCAGATATATACTCGAGGATCAAAACAATAAGAATATTCTGTTGTCACAGCCCTAGTAATTATACATGGTGGCTACTACTATCAAAGAGTGGTATAGTTATGTTGAATAAATAAAATTCTGCCAACCTTTCGGACATGGTTACATGCGCATATAAGATGTGAGGTTTCATTGATTACAATGTGGGTACAATAACAAGCCTTTATGATAAATGCAACCTAAGTTATCGCCAGAAGTGCGACTTTCACCTTTTCAATTGCCAGTCTTACTGTTAATCACCGCAAACAAGGTACAGTGCCACTTGAACGCAAGGGGTTACTATTTGGGACCACATCTACAGGGATACCATGTAGGAAGTTGAGCAGCGATATGTCTGTTCACATTACATTTGAACTTTGCATGTTAGTAAAGTCAGGGAAGCAGTGACCCAGGAGAGGATTTGAAATGAAAAAAATACTTAAGTAGAATTTAGGCCGACTAGTTCTTCCCTCTTCTTCGATATGAACTCGAGACCGCACAGTCTAAATCTTTCAAAAACTAAGTTAAACTATTTCTTATCTATAATTTTGTAAATCCACCTGTCTTAATATCGCAAAAATGTGTGTATTGCAGACATTATTTTCTATTCATTTATTTATTTTTTTCCAGGTTTGACTAAATTTCTGAACATTTCTACTGCACTTATCTTGCTTTTGCTCTTTTTTCTGTTGTTTTTCTCCAAATTATATCTGCACTATTAACTAAACACTAAAAACGCTTTTTTTCAGCGGTACGCATTATTTCTAAACTTAGTACCTAAGCCAAATTGTACTACTCTTAACCAGTTTGTAAAGCGGTTCTTCCAAACTAAATTAATAATAAAAAACCGACTTCACAAATTGAAAGTTCCATAACGGTATCTTATAAGGTAAAGCTTGAATTCTCATATCATTCTCTATGGAGGTTAGATAAAGCCAAACATATCCACACATAATTATTGAGAGAAGACTATTTTTTCAAATATTATCCAAAACTGGGAACGAAGTAATGGACTTATATTAAGTAGATATTAATAAGTCCTTACATTGTTTTTTTTTGTTTTGTTTTTTTGTTTTTTTTTGTTTTTTTTATTAATGGAGAGGAGATAATACACTGTGGTTCTGTTATAGGCAGCTCCAGTAACTCTCGCTTCTCCTTTTTTGTCCCTCAGTCCTCATTTCCAAAAAAGGGTGATTTTCAGATCATCAAGTTTGGTGTCTATCCGCAAAGAGAAATTTGGGCGGGAGTGTTTTTTTAGGTCTAAAGTCAATCTTCTCAGTTGCTGTGCAAACATATGCATTGCTGTTGAATAATTTGAGAATTGTCAGTTGCACATTATTTACACATTCATAATTGTTCCTGAAATAACGAGTTCCTTATTTCTTCGGCTCAATGTGTTTTCTGGTGAGGTTGGTATGCCTTCTCTTGACTGTGGCTATTTTCACGTTTACAATTATATGTTATATCTATAAACTTTTGTTTATTTATACTGCACTTATTTCAAGTACTGCTCTTGAGCAACAGAAGCTGCACAAGTGAAAGTAAACAATTGGGAAGATGTGACTAGCTATACACCTTTCGTATAGATGTCTGTGCTTTAATTGCCGCTTTAAACGTTTCAGTAGTTTTATTTCCACAGTTCCATTTAATAATAAATGAAACTACTCCATGGTGCACCTCTGATGTGATACCGGGTTTCTTCCCAGTAAGCCTTCTTGAAGCGCTTAGTCGTTTTGAGCAATAACCTTTCAACTTAGGATCAAGAGTATTGTATTATGTCTATAAATAGCAAAACGTGATCAGAATTCCCGAGTAGACTGTGGGCAGTTGTCACATAAGTCTCGGGAACTGTGGTAAAAAAAAGGTCGAGAAGTGAACTTGTAGATCCTTTGTATCTGTGAGACAGGTCAAGAAATTAACAGTGGATGGAATACAGGAAAAGTTATGTGTGATACTAGTAGAGAAAACAAGCTTATTACTTTGTTGTACATTAAAGTCACCAAACATATTTACTTGGACATTAATATCAGCGGTGAGTGCTGCGTTTACACTGTTTGAGACGAGCTTGATTAAATTACAATGCTGTTTCGAGGAAGAACGGTAGAGAAAATATAAGTAACCAACGCTACGTTGCAAGGTAAGTCTAAAGCGCATAAATGCATTGTTGTCTGATTCTAGTTTGTATTTTCTAGTCAAAGATCGATTAATATGTCTGCTTGAATATATATGAGAAACGGTGAGGTAATCACACATGTAAAAGGGGGAATTCAGAAATGTAGATAGGTTTAACTTAGCGCTAATACATCCGAGTTTTCTAGGAGATATGATTCTACATTATCTCAATTAGTGCTACATCCATGAATATTTCTAAATGCGATGCTCAAGAGAAGGAAAAGGGCGAATTATTGTTAGCTTTTGCTTAAATATTCAAAAATCGAAACAGCTCTATGTTAAACCTTCACCGATATTCTAGCAAAGTTTAGTCACGTTTGGGCAGGTGATACCGATGTTAGGCTGTGCATAAGTAGGTTGGACCGGAAATATAACCACCACATTGTCATGGGTAATCACATTTTCGTTTGATAGAGCAAGTAATATGCTTTAAATATAACACCAACTGACCACTTAATATATGCAAAGCCAATACAACTGATAAACTTGCAATAAATATCATTTTTTTTCTTATTCATTCCCACGAAAACAGAATATCAAACCAATAAAAAATGTTACGTATTATATAGAACATGATGTATTTGCGTTTAGAGGTGATACACGAATATTAAAGCTATTTACTATTTACAAATATGATAAAAGTGCTTATTAATTTGTGTATAGATCTTTTACTAATGCACCTGAATTTATCTGGTCTCGGTGGAGTCAGTAATTTCTTGAGTACATTGGCACATATGCGACTAGGATGCAAAACGGCAATAAGAAGTAAATTTCTGTCAAGCTTTTTATATGCGTAACCACACGGTTAAATGCACTAATTGGAGACTAGATATTTTAAATCAACATAATGGTACATCGTTCGCTATAGTTTCTTTTAGTGAATCAAATAAATTCCGTGGAATAACAACGATAAACTTTAAGCAATATTAGGATTAGTTAGCTAGATAATCGCTTCACTTCGGAATAACAATTGTCGAATGTAGAAGCTTTGCTTCTATGTGTGCTTAGATATACTTAAAACCAACAAATTACTATCATAAAAACTACTCAGTTCATTAAAATCACAGAACAATCGCCTACCTCATAAGTTTTTCATCTTGAGAAAGAAGCTAAACACCTGTGCATATTATCTCATTGCATTATATAAATTTACTTATTGAATGGTAAGAAAAGAGTCATTGATATATTTTATATAGTTTAAATTTTTTAAAATAAGTAATGGACGTGGCGAATATATAAATTTAAGAGTTTTGTAATTTCATTATTAATATATCCTTTTGTAGATGGTCAGCGTAAATAAGAGACGCTCTGATATTATTGTAGTTCTTTTGTTAAAACTGCAAACGTATTAATCAAAACTAGCAAAGACGCCCGTATCGTAAAGTACGCTTAAATATGATAGTTTAATTATTGCAGATCTTGTATATATTATTTTAAGTTCAATGTTCTATCGATTTTTATATATCATAAATTTGCGATTTCCAAAAAATTATATAATCATATGACTTAGGTACATCAGCTTTAATTGAGAGCGAAAAAAAACTTATGAATATATATATATATATATATATATATATATATGTATATATAACTTGAGTGCCATCAGTTATAATCGAAAACGAAACCAAGATATATAACGATTTCTTGATAAAATTATTTTTAAAAAGTATAGCTTACTGGAGTGTCATCAACTATAATTAAAACCGAAACAAAAAACTTATTAGAAATTCTTAGTAAAATTATTTATTAGAGAGATAGATTTCCAAACGAATTTAAGACTAGCATGTGACACAGAAAATCGCACACATAATTATATATCAATTTAAAAAAATAACACACATATTTATATATAGGTTATCATAGTTTGCAACAATAATGTACATTTCAATTAAATAAAGAACAACGACGCTGGGTTTTTGAAAATGAAAAAAGATTCAGTAAAAATAAATACAATAACAAATCTTTTTATAAACGATGTTTCTATTCTGTTGATTTAAAATGAAGTTATTGTCGTGTTTGTTTCTGAAACACAGAATAGAAACAAACAAGTATATAATAAGGAAACGTTAAGAAATTGTGAAATATCAAATTATAAATAGCATACATTTACACCGTTATACATTATGGACATCGCTAGTGCATGCCACGTGAAATAACATTGAATATTTGTGAGGAAATCTAATACGTTATTCAGAGCTTGTGTGTACGTCATAACGTTCCAGAGGAGCCTAAAATTAAGTAACTTTTCGCGTAAGTTTAAAACCACATAGAGTGTAATTTTCCAATAAAATGTCGAGTAAGAGTAATTGTTCCAGAACGTGTGCCACGGAAGTAGTAAATAAGCCAGAGGAAATAAATTTAAACCAAATCATTATGCAAACAACAAAATTTAAATTTTCAAATTTCCTGCTTCTCTATCCACACCCTGTAGAATTCTGTTCTTGTATTCGACTTCCAATTTATTTCATGCAAGTTATTCTTATTCGTTTATTTTTTTAGCTGACAATGATGATTCCTCTAAAAAAATAAATCGTTTTACAACTAATTAATTCGTTAAATGTTTAAAATGATAATAAAAATTATTTGATATAAAAAAGTTTATGCTTGACGTTTCACCAAGTTTTTGTTCTTGTTCCGTCGTCATTTAATTATAAGTTTCAGAATAGGTATCGTTCCGTTACAAGCAGACATAAAAGCGATAAATTTAGTTCAGATGATCACATGAATTTCAAGCATCGCTTGGAAGATGTTTTAATCAGCAATCACATTTTAGATAATTATTTCTAAGATGGTTGACTACGATCACCAAAGTGCTATTGCATATAATTGAACGACGATATCACAAAGAATGTTGTATATTCATGAACGAACATATTGTACAAGACTGGCACTAGCTTAATTTTCTGTACATTGTAGCTTACTCCATATGAAAACAATCATTAATCACACAATTTAGCGGTGGTTTTAATTATATTAGGATGTACAAGAATTTCGATCAGATACGCGATCATTGTAAATCGTCAATGTGAACCTTTAAGATAAAAACTAGTATTTGAAGACTAGTTTAATAGATGTTTTCTTTTAAATGTTGTTACTAACTCAGTACAAAAACACAGCTTTTTTTTTCAGAAATAAAAGTAGATTAAATATATCAGTGTTGTTAAAAAACCGATATGATTACAAGAAATTATAGTTTGATAAAAAATAAATAGTGAAATCTTAAAAACGTCATAAATCAACAAGAAATAAATAGGAATTAAAAGCATTGCATATACTTTTCCTGAATAATATATGTTTCAGTAGCAGAAACTCGCAATAATGCGACCAACAGAAAAAAGTGTTGTTTGGAAGAAACAGCTTACCTTGCATACATATATATAATCAAGTTCATCAGATGTTTTAACAAGTTGGGTATTTAAGTTCGGTTTCCAGCTAATGTCTAATAATCAGGACAACATACGCATCATTTCGGAGCCTACCTTTATCTGTAGACTCGTATATAATAAAGTATCGCTTTTATCTTGTGACGTAAGCCATTCCCATATAAAGAATGTTTTGGGTCGTCAGGAGAGAATAAGCGCCGTTCTGTGGCTTACCTCTCTAAGGTTTTTCGCTTATCGTTTCCCCTCACTGATTTGAGGCGCCATTCTCGTAATTGCATTTGGGTGATCTGTTCAACATTTAGATAATAACCGTAATAACAGATAATAGCATTTAATTGTATGTTATCTATATCCATCCATCTATCTATCTATCTATCTATCTATCTGTTTATCTATCTATCTATCTATCTATTAATTAATTTAGGACGAGGGCATCAGTCCGTCATACCACAAACACAATGTACATTCATATGGCCTGTTAATAATTCAAGAAAAATTAAATATGATTTAGATAATAACAACACATATATACGTTAATTTGATACGGTATATAAGCGGTCATATAGACATTTACCTCCAATACACAACATACGTTTAATTTGGTCGACTGATTTGTGGGACCTCAAGTCGCAGATTTAAAAATAAGAACCGGGTATATAAGAGAAAAAGACAAACAAACAAACAAAAAACGCAACGAAACTTAGGAGTAAAAAAAGGAGTCATATTTTGAAATTGACGCAAAGCAAAATAGACAATGAATAGACAAAAGAATTCTAGAATGGAACAAAGAACACACACACACACACAAAAATAATTTTTTTAAGTAAAAAATAAACGTTACTATACACACACGCTTAAGCACGAAAAAAAGATTGAAACAAATTATAAAAAGAACTACACATGAAAATAAGAAAAAAGACAGAATATTCTCAAAGTAGCAATATGTTTTAGATTATAAAAGACCAAAAAAGTCCTAATATGTTTTAATTGTTCGAAAAAATGCGATTTGCTGAAAAAAAAAAATGAATAAAATGTCCCGTGTCGAGAAAAAGAAAAAGAGAAAATTGTGAATGAAACACGCAGTGACAAATTGTTATTGGTAACTGTCAATCAAAAAGATTATGAAAATATTTAGAGCAAATAAGGCATTCGCGTGTTGTAAGTTTTGCAATCTGAAACATTGTAAGACGTTCTTTTCTAAGTCAAACAATGGATAGTTTCTGTCAATATGAAATTGTCTTTTCTTTTTAGTTTTAATTGTGTTTTTAAAAGAACTTATTTTTGATGACTGGAAAATATATTGATGTATTTCAACGGATGTAAATTGCATAATGAATTTTTATATGCATAATAATGTAGAATAGGAAAATAAATGTCTTGTTAGATTAAGAACAAAAAAACAAATGCCTGCCATGGTGGTTTTGTGTTGTTTAAGTGAAAGAAAGAACAAAGTATTTTATGTGTGTTGGAAAAAACAATTGTTCTGTAAAGGCACTAATGACGTGCGCCCCGGCAAAGTTCTGTTACTAATTCAAACGAGTAATTGAAGCTTTTTTTGTATGAAACGATGTAAGATTGGCGAGGGAGTGTGGTGTCATGTAAAATTCATCACGATGCAATCACTCGAGTGAAACGAGGAGGTGTATAAAAACGAAGGGTCGACATTTTGACTAAGCAAGTTCTCCCGTAAGGGGGATGATTGATCAGGATACCTCGTTAGGGTCTGTAAAGCTGTATTAAAGGAGAGTTCACTGATTTTGGTTGCCTCGACATCTTTGCAAGGGATCAAAATTCAACATGATACCTCGCCGCTAGTTAAGGATCCGATAGACACAGTAGGGATTGTGCAAATTGTTAGGTTAGTTAAAGTGTACTTTTGCTTCTTTCCTATGATTCTGCTCGGATAGTCGTGGTCCCCGGGATCTGGTGAAGTCTGAGTTAACCTGTATGTTAAATGTTATCATCGAAAATTAGTGTGCTGACCACTAGATATGCTGTCGTAAGGGGGTTCTGTTTTGTTCCACAGAATTAGTAGTATGATAAAATGTCGATAATGATAGAGGAGATGAAGCCTGGGATGCTGAAGTTTTTTTAGTGCCACTCGTGGAAAGAGGTGCTTAATTTAAGTGAGAGTAGAAAATGTATGTCTTTGCCATACATTTTGATGGAATAGAGATGAGGAAATATTACATAGTTGCCGGGGAGAAGCATTTAAGTGGCTGTTATCTATCTATCTATCTCTCTATCTATCTAATCATCTATCTATCTAGCGATACAGAGATTTGAATAATCATGTTTTGACAGGTGGCAAACTGTTATCTGGGTGCATCGGCAAATGCGAACGAGTACCGAAGTGACATGTCACGTGTTCCGGTTTGCGCAAGCATAGTTTTAGTTGGACCCGAGACGTTAAACAAGCAAAATAGATTAAGAGGGTTTCCCAATGAGGGACGTGATTAAAGAAACTACAAGCCAAGATTCACTTCAGTTCTTCTGTGACGAGATGACTGAGTGTGAATAAAATGTATATAAAAAACGCTCATTCGTCTTGGGTTTCTTTCTTAAAGCGCTTCCATAAAACAGGGTCCAGCTCCCCCAAGGACGGTTAATGAATCCCCCAGTAAACGGCCAAAAGACAGAGGCGGCCAACAGTGAAAAGGTATGTGTAATCGTTTCATGTATTATACTGAGTTGATGCAAAAATAATGTGTGTTTTTTCTTTTTGACGTTCAACTATATATATAAAACGACATTATTTTTGCACCACCCTAATATGTTCTGACAAGCACGAACCTATAATACTAGACAAGTCATAGGCCGTTAAGATAGACATTTAGGACAAGGACATCAGTCATTTATATCACAAATACAACGTATATACATATATATAGCCTGTTAATTAATCAAGAAAACATAAGTATGATTAAGATAATAACAATACATATATACAGTTAATTTGAAATTGTATATACGCAGTCATATAGACATCCACTCCTAATACACAACGAATAGACTCAGAACTGGACTATAAGCATATCAGTGTTTGTCGTCTCGATCCACAGCACAGTCTCACAGAATCAAATGCATTGAGTGTAGCATAAGATTTTTCTCGAAAATTACTTAAGACATAACAGAGATATAAAAGACAGAGATTTTACTTGTAAAGGTTTCTATGGTAACGATAACATTAGAATGGAATTATGTAAATCGCATTTGATACGGTGTGCCATCTATGTGATATATATTGTTCTTTTACGGGTAAAAAATGTTTCTTTGCATGCTGATACAGATATTGTGTTCCAACTTCACCAAAAAGAAACAAATAAACGATTGTAAAACAAATTAAGCGTGACAATATAAAAAATGAAATTACATATTGAAATTTAATATACATAAGTATAAAAAAATACGTTTCTGAATTTTTTAAAATCAAAATTGATTATTCGCAAAGACCTGGGACGTAGTAGATAGACTACTTGGTAACATCCACTTGTAAAATTATACTTATGGAGGTTAAAGCTTTAATTCTCAGTGCGGGTAACACTCCAAATACAGTCGCGAATTATTAAAACTTCATGGCTAACACGCTGTGAGCATGCATCACCGGGAGAAAAAGGGTTCCGTTAAAAATTTCGTTAATATTCCCAAGCTTTGCATAAGGATTACCGACAACATACACCAAGAGAATGTCGGGGTTTCATTGCAAGAAACCTTGTGAAAATAATATTGAAGCGGAGAACAGCAGTTTGAAGAATCAAAATATTGCATACAATAAAAATATCAGTAAAATTATTTGGAGCATGTTAGTAGTAGTAGTAGTAGTAGTAGTAGTAGTATAGTAGTTGTTATACATTTCACAGCATGAACGTCTCGCCAATCTTATATCGTTATGTAGCATGATGTCCGGTACAATCCTCATGACAAGACTTTAATAGCACGTGATATTCTCCAATATTCCCATAAGAATTGACTAGGCTCCACATAGCTGCACATGGCATAACTTTTCTCATCCGACTCAAATTGTTATATGACCGTAATCTTAGCACAATATGGTTTTGTGATGAGCGAAGAATATTAACTAATTCCAGTGATGGTGCAGATATTACATACAAAAACCGTTTCATGCAATTCCCAGGAAGAAATCAAGACTGAAGATTCGTATGAAAAACTAAGCATATCGACAAAGATTACATAAAGTTGCAAAAAGTCTGGCCAAATCATATAAACTTTTCTCCTCTACAGTTTTATAGGTCGTCGAGACTAAAGAAAGCGTCATCTAGATTAAATCTACATTATATTGGTCCAAAAACAGATCTGATGATTTCGTCGAATAAGTAGATTTTATTATTATATTTGAATTGAAATTTTTTTTAATTCACTTGTTATTTTATTCACACAAGAAACTATGATCTATTTGCACAAGAATTATTCGTAATAATTGCAATTAATAATCTAATTGTGGCAGTGGAACGTAAGCATATGAGATCTTTCCTGTATATTTTATAGCTACAAATGGTATATATATATATATATATATATATATATATATATATATATATATATATATCGAAGTAAATTAATATTCATTGACATAAACGTTTTGTTTAACGGCCAACATAAGAAATTCTGTAGACTTGATAACAACTTAGGCTTGACCACATAATTATATTTCATTTGATTTAATTCCGAATACCGTTTACGTCTACATTTTGCGATTTATTAAATTATATTTATAATTCTGTTTATTTAATAAAACGCGTTTCCAATTACAAAATACTTTAGACTTCAGAAAACTACTATCTTAGTAATATGTTCTCTGCCCATTACTTTTTGTCAAGTAATCACATGTTTCTATTTGCGTAGGAACTGACAAATTTCCAAAACTTATAACCTTTAATAATATATGAATTGTAATCGTCGGTAATAATACGTTACATTATAATATGCACGTTTCAAACTCATCTGTTTTGTATATCTCAAAATTAAGTTAGTTAACGAATATCTAATATGAATAGTTTCAAAAATAAAAATAAATTATTCATTTGCAAAATTTAATGAGAAAAAAAACGGTGGCGACTGCAGGGCGTTTTTCTTTTTTTATTTTAAAGACAGTAATTATTGCAGTTTAAGTATCTTTTGAATCTTTAATTACCAAACAGAAAAAAGTCAACGTGATGCCGAAAAGTATAATTCATAATTTCCAAATCGCGTAATTGAAGTCATTTTCGCCGTTTCAGACGTTTAGAATCGGCCATTACGATTTATATTATTAAAACTATTCAAACTACTGTGAATAGTTTGTGTGTTTTTTTTTCTGCAACGTTTCGGTCGATGTCATCATCGTCATTCTTTGGATGTATCTTATCGAATGTTTTATTTAATCCACATAAATGGCATGGTCTGTCAGCCATGGTCCGATTGAATTTCTATGTAATTTTCTCGCACTTAGGATTGATTCTTCGACCTACAGAGGAGTATTATTTACAATTGAATTTTACCAACTATTTTATCCGTTACGCCACAGGTTCTTTCGGACACAAGTACACCCATTTTGAGTTCAAATATTCATTTTCGTTCCCATTGAAAAACCAGCTCGTAGTAAATACTCACGTGGATGCGAGTTTACATGGGATGCTGAAAAATTCCAGCGACCGTGCAATACGGTTGCTTCTTTATCAGGATATACAGCGTAATTTGTGTCTAGGATTACTTAAATCTGTCTGCATACTAGGGAGAAAGCATAACTAGAACCGATTTAAGTGATATCACTGAAATATTCAAAAAAATAAAAAATGTTAACACCTCTGATAATAAGGCTGGAAAGAGATATCCGATGCAAAACGCCCGAAGCCAATATATTTACATGCGCCGATAAAATTACAAAGATGTTGTGCATACAGAAACGTACTTAAGAGTATATACAAGGTATTATCGTTATATAGTGCTAGTATTTGCAACTCCTGCGATATGATGCTGGAGGACCAACACGTTTTCCTTGTCTTTATACAAAAAGTGGACGTAGCACGGTGTTTCTTAATAAATCCAAATGTATTAAAAGAACATGGTTTACTACCAATAGTCTACATGTTTTTAATTAATCTATTTTTTTACGAACTAAATGGATAATGTTGAATGCAGGTGTTTGTATATGAAAATGTTATTTGAGTTAGATGTTTACATTATAAAATTATCAGGGAGTGTTGATCAGTGTATACAACAAACACAATTGTATATAAGCCTGGTGGGTAAATCAAGACATGTTAAGATGATTACAGTGGGTATTTTTCCAAGCAAACGTGTACCGACTTATCAACGCTCCTGTTAAACGCACAAAACTCCATTGATCCCTCATCATGAAATCGCAGTTGGTTTAAACTATATATATATATATATATATATATATATATATATATATATATATTCTGATTATTTATTCAAGTAGAGTATTTCTATTTTTATACATTGCTCCGAGGTTCTGGAGAATTTTTTTTAATTAATAGTTTTACTTAAGTCTACTAGTTATAGAAAATAGATTTATAAGAAACTAGCAAGCCATCGGGCATTGCCCAGTCGTAAAATATGCTTAAATATGATATTTTGATTAATGCAGATTTCGTGTTTATTATTATATTATATTGGACCCAATATTTAGTAATGGTTTTAAAAAAATGACTTGTGCGCCAGCGGAAAAATCGAAAGCAAACCGTTTAGCTTGGGATTTACTTTTTTCTTTGACGTTAATAAATCAAAATGAAAACATGAACCAATAGCTATTACGTTACGCATGCATATTCGTAATGCCGTCGTTCGACTTTCACCTCGCAAATTTAATTTCTTTAATTTTCACACTTTTGTACCCATTTTCCGCGGCTAAACCCAAATATAATGTTTCGCTTTGGTTTGAATATCCTATATATTAAGTGTCATGTCTGTAGACCAAAACCTCACAGAGGAGTTTGATAGGCAACATTTTTAAACAACGATGATTATCTAATAAGAAAACCGAAAAAAAACAGGGAATTAATTAAAATGAATGTTTGAAAGAATATGCAAATCAACTAAATCTTTTGCAGATGAAGGCAATTCCATGACCCATATATAACAAAGTTGTATTTTCTTTTTACATAAATAAAAAAAAAGGATTTTTAATATATATAAATATATGTACCAATACACAAAATATACGGTATTATCACGTTGACACACCGGTTCCCGCTGGATAACCGATGGTAAGCAACGTTGAGCCTAGTCAGTACTCAATGGGTGACCATCTAGGACTTCCAGGTGCTGTATGTGCTCTCTGCTTATCTCGGCATTGTTTCCAGTCATCCTGGTCCTCTCCTTGCCACTGGACCCAAACAGTGTCGATTAAGGAGAGGTGGAGTTAGAGATTGCGCGACCCTTTGCTCACAATTACACGCGCAACTGACCCTACAGAGGTATCCTTTGTCTTTCGAGACTGAACGAGGACATCGATCGACACAAGCACCAAAATATATGGGGATACAGATAAGAAAATAAAAGTTTCAAAGTTTCATGCGCGTAAGGATCTGTCAGGCTAAATTTCATGATATCGGGTGTTTTTACACGTGGTGTTTAATCTGTCTCGGTAATCAATCGGTCATTTATTAATCCCTCCTGATAATGTCTCCATAACCAAATGGCAGTGATTGTCTCAAACTAAAGTTTTATTGCTTCCTCAACAAAAGGTGGGTTGACCTGTAAATTTACCCTTGTCCGTTTTCTCAATAACTACGTCTTGGAATTTTTCGAAATTTTGCACAAACATTAAACATGAGATGAGTAAAAAAAAAAGTAACAGAACGGATTTTCCGGGAAAACTCTGGTTGCCCCCCAAGGGTGCCTTTCGGGTTAAAATGGGTAAAATTTAGACTTTTGTGCTTATTAGAAAAATTGATGCCTTGGATTTTTATAAAACTTTCTGAAAATTGTAACTGATTTCTATATACTTTTGTTGAACTATACTTCTCGATAACACTTGGCTGTGCTCTTTTAGGGTTAATAAAAACACTCCATCTTTAGGACTATTTTACCTTATTTGTCCAAAATGTTCTGTGTATGTCTATTTATTAGCAGTTTTGCATGATGTGAGACTTAAATTTAAAAAATTTAAGGGGAATTAAGGGGCTAAATGGGGGTGGCGCAAATAAGTCATTTCTTTTTTGCATGGTGCAGAACTCAACTTTACATATGCCTTAAACTGCACTGTTTGTTCATTTTCACCAGGATTCGACGTCCCCTGGGGATTTTGGAGGTTAAATGGGGGAAAATGCTGAACTTAGTCATTTTTATGCCTCGTTCACTGTGCACTCACGGGGATCATGCATGCTTCACTTGTTTTCTCTTGTTTTGTTCTGTTATATATAGAAGTGATACACCATTTTAGTGAATGTGTCGAATAGATGACCTTCTTTTAACACGCGCCTACTTGGAGTACTTGTTCTATTGCTATTTCATGTGCTGGTTTAGTTTAGTATTAATTAAAAAAATTTATAATTTTCTTTTCTTATGTTTAATTATCCAAGGTAAAGTTTATTCCGTGTATACAATTGCTTGCTATTCCCGTTCCATAAATAAATAGTTTATGAGTAGGTGACGCTTAGAATTTTAAATATCTCATTCAGACGTAATTTACATGGTTCTATATATTTCTACATGCTGGCTAATTGTCTATTTTCAACTCAAGTGTTTGCGAAAGTCTGCTTTCTTGGAGCTCTCACTAGTAGGTCATTAGTAATATTTTTCGAAGACTTAAAAATGATGTATTATTTTCATTTGTAGTTCTCTAATATATGAATTTATATGCATGTATATGTGTTTTTTATATACTAGCATTTCAGCCCGGCGTTGCCCGGGTGTTTGGATGTGTCTGTTGAGCAGAAAAAAATATTGGTAGTAGGAATTCGGACTCGAACCTGCACCGCGATGGAAGAAAAGAACGGGGAAAAACCTGACGTTTTGTTGTTACGACCACCGCTAAACCGGATGTGACTTATGTTTGAATTAAGGCTAGACAATCGGAAAGAGAAGATGACTTTGAAAAATATCGGCGAAAAAGCTACCCCCTTTTAGAAAAGTGCCCAGTTGAAGGGTAACATATTAATGTTTTTAACCAATTTTTCGATATTTGTCGCCTCTGTCAAAAGTCTTAGGCAGACATGCAGACATACATACATGCATTTATATATTGGTAACTAATAATTTTCGAACCAAACCGATTAAAAAGCTTGCCCTATCTCTGAATCCCCTTTATGTAGAATTTCAAATTTTTAGACGAGAAATTGTCTGAGTAATTTGGTAGAGACCGCCGAGGTCAACTTTTTTAAAACTTTGACCCCTATTATGCAACCTTAGTATTTATTGTGTTGGGTTCAAATAGAATTATTAAGTTAAATCCATGTCCTAGGAACCTATATCTAAAATTTCAAGTGTTTAGACCCAAAATTTTCGGAGGAGTTTGGTAGAGTTCTCAAAGGTGAAATCGTTGAATTTTGCCCCTTTAAAAGACAAATTTGTGCCTAAAAACGGATTGCAAAGATTTTCCCAAATCTCAATACTCTGTATATCAAATTTCGAGTCTGTGGACTTAAAATTGATAGAGTTATTGCGTAGGGAAATTTACACACACAGACATAAAGACACACAGATACACAGACACACAGATACACAGACACGTTCCCGTTTATAGATATACTAGCATGGGTGCCCGGCGTTGCCCGGATGTTTGGAGGTGTATGCTGTGCAAAACAAAAAAAAGGTAATTTTTTAAAAAATTTGATCCCTATTATGACCCCTTAAAATTTATTGTTTTGGGATCAAATCAGCACCGTCGAGAAACTCTTAAAAGCCAAAACACTAAACTCTAGCTATACAGGAGGAACGCTATGCTGAAGAACTCTTTTGTATAACGAACAAGACCAGCCTCTCAAAATACAGTCCATTCAACCGCCTTAATCCGTTCATTCATAATAACGACTCACTAAGGATTGAAACCGTCTGGCAAAACTGAAATCGATGTTAGAGAGAAGCATCCTATTGTCATCCTTGGGAAACACCATGAACAAACCAGACATCAGTGATACCTGTTCTCTGAAGGCACTATCCGTGCAGCAGGAATTTGGATGGTTGGTGGGAAGAGGTGCGCGAACCGATACATTTACCGTTGCATCACCTGTCGAAAATTCCAAAGCCCTACCCAGACATAAAAATGCCGATCTCCCAAATTATCACCTCAGCATTGATCCTCCTTTTACTAGCATTAGCTTAGATGTATTTTGCCTTGGGCTGTTTCCTAAAGTCGAACAAAATGCAGTCTTGCTTACAGCAAGCGTAGGGCAGTAGTGTTTACATGTATGAGCATTCGAGGTATCCAGATTGAAGTGATCGAATCAATGACTACCTGTTGTTTCCTCAACGCTCTCAGGGTTTTCTTTGCCATTCATGGTTCTGCATGTGGAACCAATTTTCTAAGTGTCTGTAAGAGGTTGGGGATCGAATCAAATATGAATATAAACTTTGTCACCAAATACATATCAGAGGAGAGCCGTACATAGTTGTTCAACCCTCCTCAGGCACCAAACATGGGTTGAGCCTGGGAAAGAATGATCGGAATAACCAACCGGATATTAGACATTATGTTTACTCAACACAACCAAAGACTGACATAACAGTTACCACATACTTAGCAGAAGTTACTTGTACAATCAACGCCAGGCCGCTTGTCTCGGTGTCGACAAATCCTGATGAGTCCTTCATACATACACCTGAAACCTTCCTTACTCAGAAAGGCTGCATTCATGTCACACACGAGTGTGGATACGGACCAAAAGACACCCTCAGGAGCCAGTGAAAATTCGTCCAACATCTGGTAGCAACATTCCGGAGATTATCTTATGTTCTATCCAGAAACGTACCAACTGGAAATCAGATAAACCTAATTTGGAACCCGGAAACGTGGTGTTGCTCAAAGATGATCAGGCTGCTAGAAATGAATATCCCTTTTGGATATATCACGCGCGTATTTCCTAGCTAAGACAACCTTGTAAAGAAACTAGTGGTCAAGATTTCCAGAAAAGACGGCGCCAAACACCTTCTTAGGCCTTTTTTAATAATTGTCTTTCTTTGGACCAAGGGCTAGTGCATTTTATGGCATCGAAAACATCAGGCGGGAGTGTTCTGTTTTGTGTAAAATAGAATAATTAGCATTTATCTCTCTTTACCGTCCCTTCTAGCTTGAGGACTTCTTTTCAGACCTACATCAGTTGAAAGTACCCGTTGCCCATTTTAAACTAGTTTTAGCTCAGTCCTCTGTGGCTGTATAACGAAGTTTTTATCCTTTAAATATATCGATATTCTCTTTTTATACCCAAATGCTCTTCATTCTGTGAACCTATCAAGTCTACAACTGATATTAAGGTTTACGGAAACTTTCACCTTGTATTTACATGTTTCTGAAATCATTTTTATTACTTTCAGTTTTTACTACGTTGATGGTCAATAAACCTGTGTAATAAAATATATCATGCCTCACCCTTGATTGTCAAGAGAGTTTATACTAACTGTCCAATGGTTGTGTACATTTCCACGTGTACATTTCCACAAAATACACGCATCCTAGAAACAGTATAAGCAAATTAATCCGACCTACGGTTTTGGCGTTTTGAAGTAAGATTATCCAAGCGATATATATATATATATATATAAATATATATATATATATATATATATATATATATATTGTTTTTAAAATATAATTATCCACTAACACGTGTTTTATTGTCTACGACTCATCAGAGTGGCTGAATCTGGAGAGATTCGAATCGGGACCTCATGATAAGAAAGCTACACCTCTTCCACCTAGCTATCTCGCACAACTCCTAATGTATCACGTTTTAACGTAAATGTTGTTTATTTATTTTTGTAGGCGATACTTTTTGAATGAATACACACACACACATATATATATATGTATATATATATATATATAAATATATATATATATATATAATTTGTATAACGGTACATCCGCATACGTCGATTTTATATTACGTCTGAATTATAATTAAAAATGATTAAGTTTTAAATAGAGTTTTGTTTGATCTGTTAGGCTTAATTTTTAAATACGTTTTATTCATGCGCAAATCTTAATATTAGGCTTCAATCATCAGTTTGTAATCCTCAATGTTTAATATTTATTTAATACCCAAATATGTTGTCTGAATAGGCCTTTCTTAAAGATATCCTTTCTTTATATAATATACTTATTTTTAATTTTAATGTTTAGCTTTAAAGAAATGTTTCATTGATTTTCTCATTTACTTTCTGTTTTTTTACTTACACGAGATCTATGTCTTGAGATGTTTCGTTTTATTTTAATCTTAATTGAACCTGAGATTTGTAATGTTTCAGTTTTATGGTCATTCAATAATTTTCGCACAAAAAGCAAAAAAGACGATGAAAAATTTTAATTAGCTGTCGACAGACGAAATTAAATATTCATCAGTTTTGTGCGCCAATATTTTCACTTGGGATATTAGTTATTTGGACGAGTAATTTCAGATTTAAATATTCCAATTTGAAATTCATCAGCAAAAGAATACGATATTCAATTACCCTCAAGCTGTGATTCGCCTATAAGATTGTATTTTCAAACAAACACATCAGTTAAAACTAAAGAACTACCATGTACGGAGAAAAGTAGTTAATAAAACACAGACAGAAATTAATGTTCAGAGTCGGACATATTAAATCAGTCAAATTAGGAAACTGTTTTAAATAATAGATAAAGAATAAAAGAGTAGGTGTTTGTTCGTGTGTTTGTCTGTCTTTCTGTGTGTAAATATTTAACCGATAAACTGATTACATAACATTGAAATTAACAGGAAATAGTAGCCATACACCGTGGATAGTATATAACGAGTACAATATTTGTTTGGATGGATGAATAACGTGTACAGACATCCATCAACAAGTTAAAATGTAAATTATTAATTTCAATTTGCCGACATATTTTTACTTCTTTGTAGGCATGCTCAAATCCAATTCATTCTTTCAAGTCATTTAATATTAAATCCTTTTCACCCATTTATCGATAAGTACATCAGTAGGTAACGCAGCTGGAGCGCTAAATGGTTTGGTTTCGATTCTAAGTAACACATAAGTACAATTTTTAACTTTTAAATTGCTGCTATATTTAAGGGAAATTACAATATCAAATAGTGAATTGGCTCTGTAATAATAAACACGATAGGTGCACGAGTTAAAATAGATTTAAGCGTATTTTACGACACGACAAGGTCGAGTGTCCCTCTATGCACGTATATCAATAATTGTATTTTAACAAGAAAATATTATTATGTAATTCTGTGTAACGTCGAAATTAATTTTTTTGATAATCCAAAAATTTCGAAATATGTATGAGTAGTAAAATAATTATTTACTCAATTATTTGCCGTAATCATTGGATTTTTCATTAATTCTTACATTACGTGTTTATTGTGTTTTGTTTTTATTGAAAATGCATTTTCTGATTTCCACTTATAATACATATTTTTCTTGCATTTGTACTTGAATGTTATCATGTTGTAAGTAAAATAAATTATATCTTAAATATGGTATGTGCGTTAAAAACGAGTTAAATTCCAGATGTGATGACATAATCTCTTTGCGTTTATTTTGTAATGTAGCTCTGTATGTTATGTACATATAATATGTGAACGAATAATTAGTGTCTCGTTGTTAATCTACATGTGTTGCATAGATGACGGACAACGCCGGGAAAATATCGGACGTATTTCATACATGCAGTTACGGATCTGGGCAAAACCAAATGCTGAGCATGATTCCTGAGCGATGACGTCAATCCTACATTCCGGTCGAAGACGTGAGCTCATGAAACAATGAGAGAATATATCTTAACTGGATTGGAATTGCTACAAATGCAAAGCAATTAAACAATCGAAATCCTAAATCGAATGTCAAATTAAGCGAACACTCAGATTCTGACCAAGAAATGTGGCTCATGTCAATATTATAAGACATGCACAAAGTCAGAGCGAGAGAAAAAGCTAACAGCGACACTTCTACCGTCGCTGCATCGACCAACCACCACCAACCAACATTTAACACGAATGATCATTCTTGTTAAGCTATCACTGTAATATAAATAAAATTTTATTTATTTAATAAGAATCTGTTTGTTTGATTACAAGAGCCACTGTTATTAGCGTGTATATACTATAAGCACACATTTTGGTAAAAATGCGACCATAAATTATATAGACAACAATATTACATATGGAGATGTACACGTAAGTGTTTTGTCGTAAATTTGAAATATGGCAATTTTAAGACGAGTATGGCACTGAAATAGCAATATAGGTATGTGTTTATGCGAGCCTAATAATGTAGTGGTGTCGGGTTGGTTGGTTAGAAAAATGTGGTTGTTTGATTTTAGATGAACGGACAGTCTTTTAAAACATACAATATGAATTAATTATCATCTAACATATGTGTACAGATCAATGTATAAATTCCATTGGTTGAGTTGCAATGAGAATATTTTATTAGAACTTTCTAAGAACAGTTATCTACCTACCGATCCGTATATCTTACCATCAACCTATATTTTTATAAAACACTGTAGATCCTGATATATATATATATATATATATATATATATATATATATATAGCCAGTAGAGTTTAGTTTCCTTGAAGTACATCTAATGAAACAACATGTGTCTACCAAAATAGTGCTCATTGAGGGAACAGAGCAGGTATATTAATTTTATTTATACATGTGCATACATGTTTCTGTAATCCCCCAACCGTGGGTGATTACAGAAACATGTATGCACATATGTAGCCATTAATGTTTGTATAAATAAAATTAATATATATATATATATATATATTTATACATGTGCATACATGTTTCTGTAATCCCCCAACCGTGGGTGATTACAGAAACATGTATGCACATATGTAGCCATTAATGTTTGTATAAATAAAATTAATATATATATATATATATATATATATATTTATACATGTGCATACATGTTTCTGTAATCCCCCAACCGTGGGTGATTACAGAAACATGTATGCACATATGTAGCCATTAATGTTTGTATAAATAAAATTAATATATATATATATATATATATATATATTTATACATGTGCATACATGTTTCTGTAATCCCCCAACCGTGGGTGATTACAGAAACATGTATGCACATATGTAGCCATTAATGTTTGTATAAATAAAATTAATATATATATATATATATATATATATATATATATATATATATGCGTGTTTGTCTCCGTGTATATATATATATATATGTATATATATATATATATATATATATATATATATATATATATATATATATATATATATATATATATGCGTGTTTGTCTCAGTGTACGCTAGATATATGAACACATTGTGCACATTCGTTCTAATGACATGTCGGAAAAATTTAAGGAAAAATAACATAATCTATTAAAACAGGTGAAGACACCCGGAAGACACTCTATATGACGTCATAAATAGTAACGTAATAAAACGGTTACGTCATCCAATAAAGCCAGTGCACAGGGGTACAGTTTAAAAGTCACAAAATGATAACATAATCTATCAATAATAAATAAGAGATAATAATAAATAAGAGATAAATAAGAGAGAGGAATAAGAAAACCTTTTTTTCCGAAAGAACTTAGATGCCGACTATATAGATAAAACCTTGATTATTTTCTTGCTAGTCTGCACATTGAATCTTTTAGTGTATGAATGTAAAGGTAGATGAGGAAAGAAGATGATGAGACGAGAAGAATAGAGGAAGTAGTATAAAGTTTAAGGAGCATAGAAGAGTAGTAGAAACAGTAACGTAGATGAAGCTTAATAGTGACAAAGATTAAAATTAAAATAAGTAAATAAAGAGAGCCAGGAATAGGCTAAACTAGTATTAACAAAAGCAGCAGAGTAAAAGAAACGTTACTAATAAATAAACGACGTAAATGTACAGAAGTGCAAATAATTAATCAATATACAAATTGACATTAAAATTATAAAGTTGTGCGCTGACAGCAGAAATTCATGCTGTCACTTATTTATTACCAGCGACACCCGGTAGGCTTTTAACAAATGACAATATGTTAAATGAAGTAACTTGTTCCACAAACAACACAAGGAAAACAACAGTTTCAAGGCAGCTATCACCTGAACTTTAATATTTTTCTGTTAATAAAAATGCTGAATATATAATTATACCTCTTTAGTTTCAGAGGCGATAGAGGGGAGTGGAGTAGTGAATGAGGAAGAGCGGCACACAAGAATTAGCCTAGAACCCTATCTTCCAACGTAGACCCCTACTATCATGTCTCATTCTCCAACATCAGGGGACTACGTTCCAAACTTCCAGAGGTTGAAACCCAATTACAGGAGACGACACCGGACATATTCTTTCTAAGCGAAACTGGAATAGGGCCGACCACTTCCCTAGATGAGTTCATAATTAACGGATACTCTAACTTAACATCTAAATCTGACCCCCAAGATCGCCATGGGCATGGAATATGTGCCTACATTAAAGATGGCTTCCCATGTGGCAGAGATATCTCTGGAGAAGATCCTAATTTACCTTATGTGTGCTTCCGTGTTGCACTTACTTACACCACTGCATTTATATTTGCCCTCTATCGGCCCCACAACAGCGGAGTTACTATCTTTAAGAGCATATCTGAGAAAATAGGCCACATACTGTCTGCACACCCCTCGGCTAACATCCACATCTGTGGTGACTTCAACGTCCATAACGTTGAATGGCTGACCCACTCCAATAAGACGGACGATGAGGGGAGTTTCTGTCATGATTTTGCCATTGCTTATGACCTCACTCAGATTGTTCGCGAGCCCACCCGTGTGCCCGATACTACAGGCCATTATGCATGCCTTCTAGACCTTTTTCTCTCAACTTTCCCTGAGCTATGTTCATGTTCCGTTCTTTCTCCTCTAGAATCCTTCGACCACTCCGTAGTATCAGTTAAGATAAAATTAAATGTAATAAGTCCCCAGACGTACCCCTCCACCGTACTGTATACCGATACTCCATGGCTTACTGGGATAGCTTCCGCACATTTATATCTTATCTACCTCTGCATTCCATGTTTAAAAATGATGTGTCCTCTATAGTATCAAACCTGACCGAATGGTAAATTGTAGACATAAACCGATTCATACCATCTAAAAAATTCCAACAAAAACCTACCAACCAGCCATGGTCTCCCCAGAATGTGCTGCTGATATCGCGCACAGAAATCACTTTTTCCATAGCTACCAACGTAATAGATGCACTGAGACTAAAGCTGCTTTCAGTAACGCCAGCATCCACTGTAAAAGAGTAATTAAAAATGCAAGAGAGCTATATGCCCAGTCTGTAAAATCCAAAGTAGCTGATTAGCGGCTTGTTTCCCGCCAGTTTTGGCAAATAACAATTAGTATCCTGAACAGAAGTGTGCGTTCTATCCCAACCATTATCAACGGACCAGAGGTCATCTCGTCAGCGTCAGACAAGGTCAAACTATTTGCCAAGAACTTTGCAGCTAATTCTACCCTATGCGACGAAGGCCATCAACTCCCCATATTTCCTCCTATAACGCAGAGCACGCTAGGTAACATACAAATATCTGTGCATGAGGTCGCCAAGCTAATCAAGAACCTTGATTCCAGTAAAGCAACTGGCCCTGACGGCGTCCCAATTATAGTGTTAAAAAAGCTTCAATCAAAACTTGCTCCCATACTTACGAAACTGTTTAAACGTTGCCTTAAGGGGAAGTGCTTTCCAATACCCTGGAAAACCTCATCAGTTTGCCCTGTATTTAAGAATTCAGGTGATAAGTCATCTCCCTCTCAGTACAGACCAATAAGTCTCCTGTGTGTCATGAGTAAGTTACTGGAATCCATATTAAATAGAGAAATAGTCAACCACCTCAGCAGAAATAACCTTAGTGACACACAATATGGTTTCCGTTCTGCAAGATCTACCGCAGATGTCCTAACGGTTATATCTCATAGAATTAGTGAATCTCTTGACAAAGGCTTCATTTCCAGGGCAATTGCTCTTGACATATCAAAGGCCTTCGACAAGGTATGGCATAAAGGCCTACTTCTCAAGATCTCTAGCGAGGATACAACTGGAAATATTCTCTCTATCATTAAATCATTTCTCTCTGATAGGCTCATAAGAGTAGTGGTTGATGGACAAAAATCAGAGGCCTGCAGTATTAATGCTGGAGTCCCTAACGGGTTCATCCTGGGCCTAACTCTCTTCCTGATCTACATAACTGATCTACCTAAGCACATACTTAAATCATTCGTTGACATCTATGCTGATGACACGACCATCTACAGCAATACATCAAAGGCTGTAAATGACAAAGCTCTCTCTGATTCTCTCTCCTCGGATCTCGAACTAGTGGTTCAGTGGGGGAAGACGTAGCTAGTTACCTTCAATGCATCTAAAACCAAACTCCTATCTTTATATCATCAATGCTCTGATCTCCATCTGGCATCAATTGAAATGGATGGCTCTGGTCTAGGAGAAGCCCCATCTTTTGACAAGCTTCTGGGCTTGACCTTTACTCCTGATCTGAAATGTAACACGTACATCAAGTCTGTTGCAAAGGTCACTGGAAAGATGGTGGGATCCTTCTACCGCTCCAGAAGATATCTCCCTACTGATGCAATTCTCTATCTATATAAAAGCCAAGTACGTCCAAGGATGGAATGCTGCTGCCATATCTGGGCAGGAGCTGTTTAAAACAGCCTATCCTGCCTTGACAGAGTACAAAATAGACTTCGTGGTTTAGTGGGGGATGCCCTTTTCTCTTCCCTGCAACCTCTCTTCCACAGAAGAGACGTTGCAAGCCAATCTTTTTTATCATTATTTCCATGGCAGGTGCTCGTCTGAACTCAAATCTCTGGTCCCCCCTCGCCAATCTTTTACAAAAAAACACCCATTTAACTGAAACTACTATCCAAAACTTTCCCCACTCTTTATCTATGCCTAAATCAAAACGTAGATTCCATGAACAAAGCTTCTTTCTTAGAACTGCACGCCTGTTGAACTCTGTTCCGTCTGCCTGCTTCCCACCTGACTACAACTTGGATGTCTTCAAGTCCAACGTAAACAAATTCCTGATTAACCGCCCTCTTAAGTAGACACTCTAATAAATCCACACTAATGTACTGTACTTACAATAATCCTTATCCCTGAGTGGCTTCCGGGCCTTGATAAGTGGTGACCACCTTAAAAAAAAATTCGATAGGTTAAGGTTGTCTCGGGCCCAACCAAATGACGATATCAGTTCCGGACTTTTATTATATAACAATATGTGACCCCTTTCACACTCCATCGTGGGACCTCAATGCCAATGTCTTCATGCTCACAGCGATGTCTATCAGTCTCAAACTTTTTAAAAGTGACCTTAATCAACAATTATTTATTTTAAACAATCCAATATATTACCTTCTTCTGGTCAGGTGTGTTTCCCTACTCAACAATTGACAATGACTAATACTATGTTATTTTCTTCGAACCAGGCACATATCTGCACCCGCCTATAATTTCATTTTGACATTTAGTATTCTTTGTTCTGCTTTTTTCATCTAGGTGTGTGTCTATTTTAATTACATACACAAATAATTTCTCCATATATATGGTCAATATATTTACAAAAATACATTTTAAGATTAAATTTTTAAAATGCAATTATTAAATATTGCAAGATTACATGGCAGTATTTATTGTAGTGATGATATTAAATAGAACAAATATTTTTGAGACTTTATTACTTTTCCCAATTCCCAAATCCAGCTTCTATTATTTAGTTACAACGCCTCGATCTTTAAATATATCTATAGTTAAGGTATTGTCAAATATAAAAAAGAACCCTTGTAAAGCATGGAAATGTTAGTTCTGCACAACTATTTTGGGTTCTGCTCCCAATCTTACTCGATTTAGCATGCATTTGTTGGGCCTTGTTGTTTTTCGTGTCGGAGTAAACCCTGCAATTCTTCAAATTAGTGACTGACTACAACCAACTAAGTAGACTTCGGGCAGACAAAATCATCCTTAGTGAGCTCTTTGCGGAAGTGCAGCTAGCCCCACCACCACCACAACAAAAAAAATGTTCCAGGTTAAGTTTCCTGACGATATCCTCACTGAATTAACGAGTTGCCTATTTATACCAAAGTTTAATTCATGCAGCAATATCTATTTATCTCCATCTCATGACTGGATAATGTGTCACAAGAGATGGCAAGTGGAATTTGAAGTGCCGTTGCCCAAAAAGCTCGAAAAGCGCTGTCGTCATTTACTCATAGGACCCGTAAGCAACTAACAATAAACTACCTCTTATCAAAGGGAGAAACGTATAGACTGAATAAGCCTCCTAGACCGGAACAGGACGAAAGCTATACCTCAACTAACAGGGAAAAAGGCATTTTGACAATGACCGGTTTCAGCCGAGTAGGACTGAGGGTATATTTCAGGCTGGACGATTATTCATACCCATAAAGCGCTTGCATTTACTTATTTTTACTAAGGTACTTAGTATAATCCATTTACAAAGAACACAAAATGATGTAAATCTATCATCATCAGAATGAAGTGTTTGTTATAGGCTTTAAACTACTTTAACTTCATTCAAAAACTGTTGTCAAATTTTCAAATAAAAACACTATAATTATTTACCTATAAATGACACAGGACAAAGTATAAGAACATGAAAAGAGGTCAAAGAGTTTTATGTGTTTTTAAATTCAAAAAGCGTAGATAAAGAATGTATTATGACGAAAATTAAAATAATAGAGACGCTGTGGCAGGAAAAATTACATTAAACTACAGCAGCAATGAACACGTTGAAATTATAACGATACGCTTAATATATGCACAATCTGTATTTTAAAACAAATAAAATATATAGTTTGCATGCATTTTCCGTAATCAAACTCACGTGTGTAAGCTCAATAGATACGAGTATATGTCACTCTAGAACTTCTAAAATATAATTGCAGAATAACTTGAAATATTCTCTGACGATGATCCCCGCAGATCCACGCAGTGTTTTATCGTTTACTGCTCATCAGTGTGACTGAGGTTAGCGAGATTCGAAACCAAGCGTTTGTCATATGGAACCTGATGTTCTACCATTGACTTAACGCCTTCTTGCGTCGAAATGAATTGAGTTCTAATAGATATCATTAATTCATTGTTTCTCAAATAGTTTTGAACGAATTCAATTATTTATATGAAGCTTTTTATAACGGTAATACTAATTGAAAGATAAGCTTATTCATCAATTGCCAGTGAAATATTAACAAGTGAAGCATGCATGGTTCGCCGTGAGTGCACAGTGAACGAGGCATAAAAATGACTAACTTTAGGCCCAGAAGTCCACAGGGGACGTCAAATTCTAGTGAAATTTGTTTTTTTACATAGGCATAACCACTTATCCAGCCCCACATACCACTCAAGGATAAGGGTTTAAGAGTGTACAGTAGTCAATTGGACAATATAGTAATCGTTAGTAATGGAAATTCGGTAAATTTATTAACAAGTGAAACGGCTCATCAAGAACTTGTTTACGTTGGACTTGAAGACAACCATATTGTAGTCAGCTGGAAAGCAGGAAAACGGAAGATAATGCCACAGGCTTGCAGTTCTAGGAAAGAAGCTTTTTTCATGGAATCTAGGTTTAGGTTTAGGCACAGATAAAGAGTGGCGGGAATTATTGATAGTGTTTTCAGTTAGACGAGTGTTTCTTGTGAAAGTTTGACGCGAGAGTACCATAGATTGAAGCTCAGTCTAACACTTTCCGTGAAAATAACGATAAAGCAGAGACAAACTCGCAACATCTCTTCTGTGAGATAGTTGCAGCAAAGAGAAAAAGGCATCTCCTACGGGGCTACGAAGTTTATTTTGAACTCTATCAAGGCAGGACAAGCCCTTTCTATCAGCTCCTACCCAGGTGTGGCAACAGTATTCTATCCTTGGACGTACCTGGCTCTTATATTTATAGAAAATTGCATCAGCAGTGAGATATCTATCGGATCGAGAGAAGGATCCGATCATTTTTCCAGCGGCCTTGGCAACAGATTTGATGTACGTGTTCCATTTAAGATCAGGAGAAAAGGTCAAGCCCAGAAGCTTGTCAAAACATGAGGCCTCCCCAGGACGAGAGCCATTCATTTCAATGGATGTTCATGTTCCGTTCATTCTCCTCTAGGATCTTCCGACCATTCCGTCGTATCAGTTAAGATAAAAACGAAACGTTATAAGTCCCCAGACGTACCCCTCCACCGTACTGTATACCGATACTCTATGGCTGAGTGGGATAGCTTCCGTACATTCATATCTGATTTACCTCTTTAAAAATGATGCGTCCTCTTTAGTATCAGATCTGACCGAATGGTTAATTGTAGGCATAGACCAATTCATACCATCTAAAAAATTCCAACAAAAACCTAACAGCCAGCCATGGTTCTCCCCAGAATGTGCTACTGCTATCGCGCACAGAAATCACTTTCTCCATAGCTACCAATCTAATAGATGCACTGAGACTAAAGCTGCTTTTAGGACTGCAAGTAACCACTGTAAAAGAGTAATTAAAAATGCAAGCGAGCTATATGCCCAGTCTGTTAAATCCAAAGTAGCTGATTAGCGGCTTGGTTTCCACCAGTTTTGGCAAATAACAAATAGGATCCTGAACAGAAGTGTGCGTTCTATCCCAACCATTATTAATGGACCAGAGATCATCTCGTCAGCGTCAGACAAGGTCAAACTATTTGCCAAGAACTTTGCAGCTAATTCTACCCTATGCGACGAAGGCCATCAACTCCCCATATTTCCTCCTATAACACAGAACAAGCTAGGTAACATACAAATATCCGTGCATGAGGTCGCCAAGCTAATCAAGAACCTTGATTCCAGTAAAGCAACTGGCACTGATGGCATTCCAATTATAGTGTTAAAAAAGCTTCAACCAGAACTATTTAAGGGCTGCCTTTAGGAGAAGTGCTTTCCGACTCCCTGGAAGACCTCATCAGTTTGCCCTGTATTTAAGAATTCAGGTGATAATTCATCTCCCTCTCAGTACAGACCTATAAGTCTTCTGTGTGTTATGAGTAAGTTACTGGAATCCATATTAAATAGAGAAATAGTCAACCACCTGAGCAGGAACAACCTTCTTAGTGACACACAATATGGTTTCCGCTCTGCAAGATCTACCGCAGATGTGCTGACGGTTATATCCCACAGGATAAGTGAATCTCTTGACAAAGGCTTCATTTCCAGGGCAATTGCTCTTGACATATCAAAGGCCTTCGACAAGGTATGGCATAAGCGACTACTTCTCAAGATTTCCAGCTACGGTATAACTGGAAATGTTTTATCAATAATTAAATCATTTCTCTCCGATAGGCTCATAAGAGTAATGGTAGATGGACAAAAATCGGAGGCCTGCAATATAAATGCTGGAGTCCCTCAGGGGTCAATCCTGGGCCCAACTCTCGTCCTGATCTACATCAATGACCTCCCTAAACCCATACTTAAATCATTCGTTGACATCTATGCTGATGATACGACCATCTACGGCAACACATCTAAGGCTGTAAATGACAAAGTTCTCTCTGATTCTCTCTCCTCTGATCTCGAGCGCGTGGTTCAGTGGGGGAAGATGTGGCTGGTTACTTTTAATGCATCTAAAACCAAACTCCTATCCTTAGATCGTCAACGCTCTGATCCCCATCTGGCATCAATTGAAATGGATGGCTCTCGTCTGGGTGAGGCCCCGTGTTTTGACAAGCTTCTGGGCTTGACCTTTACTCCTGATATGAAATGGAACACGTGCATCAAGTGTGTTGCCAAGGTCTCTGGAAAGATGATGAGATCCTTCTACTGCCCCAGGAGATATCTCACTATTGATGCAATTCTCTATCTATATAAAAGTTAAGTACGTCCAAGGATGGAATACTGTAGCCATATCTGGACAGGAGCTGCTAAAAACAGCCTATCCTCCCTTTACAGAGTACAAAATAGACTTTGTGGCTTAGTGGGGGATGCCCTTTTCTCTACCCTGCAACCTCTCTCCCACAGAAGAAACGTTGCGAGCCTCTCCTTGTTTTATCGTTATTTCCATGGCAGTTGCTTGTCTGAACTTCATTCTCGCCAATCTTTCACGAAAAACACCCGTCTAGCTGAATCCACTGTAAAAATTCCCCCTGATCTTTATTTGTGCCTAAATCAAAACGTGGATTCCATGAACAAAGCTTCTTTCTTAGAACTGCATGCCTGTGGAACTCTGTTCCGTCTGCCTACTTCCTACCGGACTACAACTTGGATGTCTTCATGCCCAACGTTGACAAATTCCTAATGAACCGCCCCCTTAAGTAAACACTTCATAAAATCTCTACACTAACGTAATGTACTTGCAATAACCCTTATCCCTAAGTGGCTTCCGGGTCTTGATAAGTGGTGATCACTGTGAAAAAAAAAGATGGGGATCAGAACGCTGATAATATAAAGTAAGAAGCTTGGTTTTAGATGCATTAAAAGCAACCAGCTACTCCTTTCCCCATTGTACTACGTGCTCAAGATCGGAGGAGAGAGAATGAACAGCCGGTGCAGTTTAAGGACGTAAATTTGAGTTCTGCACCAGGCAATAAAAGAAATGGCTAAGTTCATCATTTGCCCCCACCCATTTAAACCGAAAGTCCCCAAGTCCTTAACAAATCAAAATTTGAGTTCAACACCATGCAAAACTGCTAAATAGACGTACACCGAAATTTTTGGACAAATAATGTAAAATAATCCCCAAAATGGACTATTTTAATTAGCCTTGGGGCACATTCAAGAGTTATCGCTAAGTATAGACAAACAAAATTATATAGAAATCAGTAAGTTACAACTTTTCAGAATGGTTTATAAAAATCAAAGGTATCATTTTTTTTTAATAAGCAAAAAATGTCCATTTAACACGAAAGGCATAACTAGGGGGGGTCAACCAGGAAAATCCGTTCTATTACCTTTTTACTCATATGTTGCATATCAAACAATGTTTGTGCAAAATTTCAAAGAAATCCATAGTTATTGAGAAAAGTACGAACGGACGAACGGGCAAGGGTGAATTTAGAGGTCCACCCTTCTTTTGTCGGATGGACCAATACATTTTCTTACACTAATGTTGTATTCCGAAATATGGAACCCCCCCCCCACACACAAGCGGTCGAGATACAAACCCGTGGAGGAACTCTTGTAATTTAATATACATGAAAAAAAAATGATATAAATGTATTTAACACGAATAAGCTAATGCATATAAGTCATCTACAAGACACTCTAGTCACAGAAACAGATTTCACAGTTAACAATGCAGAAGTATTCCCTCTTTAGTATTGCTAATGATAGCAGTTCAATCCTCATGCTAATATACGGTTACGATTGTTGTAAATATTTGAGGAAATACGCAAATTACAAACTTACAGCTTGTATAAGCCGATTACACCGCTGACAAATTCACAAAATAAAAAAGAAGAGAAATTATCTTTACTATTCGCGAATCATAAGCAGGGAATATACTACCAAGACGAAAAAGAAGATTATCGCATGCGTTTGTCATATATCTTTGGTAAAAGTAACTTTCTTTTTCTCGTTTCTTAGCTGAGTTAAAAAAAAGTAGAGAATTGATTGTGTTTCGTTGATGCCTGGCGCAGGTGGTCGTCACACGCATTTTAATTTCAATGCCTGAAAACCTACGAAATTCATGAGAGAAAAAATCCATGAGAGAAAAACAAGACCTAAGGAAACTGCACGCAGACATGATTGCAAAACAAAAGGGTCGATCTTCCTTTTCCTGTGGAACAAAGAAAAAACATACACATCCGCACTCATATACAACCAGTTTGAACACCGATGTGAGTGTCTTAGAGATGTAAAAAATTATAAAGATTGAGAAAAAAAGTGTATTTTAGAATGAAGCTTTACACATTACTCTAATTTACAAGAACAACGCGACTGATTTTTCTTACTATTCGATGGAAATACATCGCGAGGACTGACTTGCTCATTAAAGCAAAGCAGAAAATAAACAAAACAGAGGCGAAAATGTCTAGTTTTCATTAACGTTATTATTTTCCATATTTTAAATTTTAACAAGAATATGTGTGTTTGATAAGAAGCAGAAGATCGCTCAAAATACTAGACTTCAAACTCTAACTCCTATAATTTTATTTTCCCCTGTTTTCCATGTGACAATACCATTTGTAAACTATAAAGAAATCACTAGTTTATACAAGATACGCATTATATATATATATATATATATATATATATATACATATATATTATATATACATATATATTATATATAATATATATATATATATATATATATATATATATATCGGGGGTTAAGAGAATAAGACTACAATTGCTTGTTTATAATGCTAAGTGCAATACACTGTGTAGAGCTTATAAAGTATCAGTAAAATAAGAAAAACGACAATATAAAATATACAGTGATGTATACAGATTTATTCATTTGTTCAATAACGATGCTACATTAATTAGGGGTGAAGGATAAGTAAAACTCTTTATACCATGCTATTTCGAAGCCTAATGCTTCTCATCAGTAGAGAAGATTCTACGTAACATAATAGAGTGCAACGTCTAATGATACTTACATTAGGACCGAAATAATTGGGCAGTGAGGGATAAAATATTGAGACAGTGTGGGGAGAGAATGGAGAACTAAAATAATCTTTGTTATATAGGAAAGTATAGCTTTCATTGTATTACTAGCGGGAGGTACCCGGCGTTGCCCCGATTTTTGGAGGCGTGTGTGTTAAAAACCCCCATTGACCGGGTGTTTGGAGGAGTAAAAGAAAAAAAAACGTTTTAGTAGGAAGGTAAGATTGAACCCCGAAGCTTTGACGCGAAGGTGGCAATGAAAGGGGAAAAAAGTCAGGCACCATCTCGGCTACGAAGGGGAGAGGAACTGATTAGCGTGTTAAGTTAAGATTTATAAAGTGAAATATACAGGTGAGAGGAAGTTAAGTGGCGTGATGTTTGACATGGGTTACGCTGCAAGCCAGTTACTGTTTCCCTCGCCCCATCATTTGCTTTTCGAAGACGCGGCGATCGAAAATAGCTGGTAAAAGATAATCGCGACTCTCGTTCTTAAGTCGTAGTTAATCTAATTTAGACGTGATATAAAAAGTTTTAAGAAGGAGCGAGCCGACCCAGAAGGCCGACGAAAAAAGCCTTTTGCGGACGTACAGAAAAAGTGCACACACTTACATTTTCGCTTTATATTTATAGATGAAGATAGGTGTATAGCATATCTGTCATGATGGGTTTAATATATGCGTGCAATATGCGGAAAGAATATAAAGTAAGTGATTATTTGAGCGTAAACTTATTTAACCACATGTATAAATGGGTTATAACTATGGGTAGGTGATTACTTGAAATAGGAAATGTATGATATGCCCGTATATTTTAGTGGGGTATCGGAATAAAAACGTATTTAAACGACGTATAAAATACTAGAAATAATTCATATAATAAAATAAAAAATATGAAGGGATACATAATAAAGGATACAATATAGAGACAATTTTCAGTGAATAAGATAGAAGATAAACAGATGGTTGAATAATGGCTATAAAATACAAATAAAAATTATGAAATAATAATAAATAATTAAAGCATAAGAAATACAAAGTAATTAAATATAAAAAAATAATAAGTAGATATAAAAATGTAAGTATAAAAATACAAGCATAAAAAATATGAACAATCAAGTAAACGAAATAAAATAAAAATGCGACAATAAGGAAACATTTACAGTAAAAGGTAATGCATGTTTCCAAAGTTTTAGATTCTTGTTGAGTGCAAAAGTGTATAAAAATATTTTTAAAACTATCCATAATACACAGAAGCTCCGCTGTGATAATTACAGTCTCCATCTAGTTTTAATTGTGATTCAGGGTGACGTGTCGCGTTTGGTGATGGAAATTTTGAAAACTTTTAGAATATCATAGCCGAAATGAGAATATAATAAATGGATATGACCCCAAGTTTTAAATTCGAAATGTAGTTTGTGATTCCAAATTATTCACATCCGGAGCAAAAATACATTGGTCTGTGGTGAATGATGTTAGTATTTCTGAGTTCGAGTTGTGTATCCAATATAACTCAAGTAATTATATAATTACTTCTAGTAATACTCCTTGGTTATGTATAAGTGGATACTAAAATATTGGGAATATAACTATGGTACAGTTTGAAACTAAAGTAAACAAAAAAGTCGTTGTATATGAATGTTTAAATGACACGGGCATATAGAAATTTAACATTAAATAATAATTAATTTAGCCCATTCCAGCCTGATAAATCTTAATTACAGTAGAGAATCTCAGAGTTACTTTCTAAAACTCATGACTCCAATATAAACGGCCACACCGAAACTCTCGAAAATTCATCTCTTCTCACTAAGTGAACCGACCAAATCTCTAAGATCCATCGCCTCTCCTTACCCGTAGCTTTTAGCACATATATTTCGCATTTACTCCTTAATCATCACTTTGTTCCTCATCTTTAATTAGCTACTGATATTTTATATTTCTGTGTCTTTTAAGCTCTAGTCTTCAACTACCTATCTCTTTTACTTCAGTTCCAAACTATTTTATTTCTTACTAGCAGATGAACCCGACATTGCCCGGTATTAAACGTAACATATAATTCCTTTTCAAAAATGAAGTAAAAAAAAGCGGAAAAAATCAGACGTGTGTATACAAGTATTACGTTTTTTTTTTCAAACAGTTTACTACTGTAAGTAAAACAAAATACTCGAGCGGAGACGAAAGCCAAAACCTAATGACAGTGAGTCAAGTACGATAAAAATTATGGCTAGTTTTCCACATTCTTTAAAACATTACTCCTTAGCAGCCCTTTTCCCGGATGAAAACCGATTATAAAGTGTTCCACGTGTCTGAATATCATGTACACTAAATTCCAAGTCTGTAGATAAAATATTCTGAGTATATAGCTTGAGAGTTGTCCGCTCATACACACACACAGTCTCACTTTCATAGATATATAGATAACTAGACTACCCGTGACCCGTTGGGTCAGTATTGTATATTAGCTTAGGAATTAATGTATTAGCGTGACACTTGTGACGTAAAGAAAAACAGATTTTTGTGATATAACAGAAATATTTCTATGAAAGTATATAATCAGAAAAAAAGAATATAAATAGATTTCTATGAGTCGTTCTGTTTATAATTGTTTATTTTTGAAAAAAAAAACATACAGCCATGTAATTATAACTGGTTTGCCGTAATTATAGGTAAATGAACAGATACCATAATACTTAAAGTTAAATTCAAATTTTGATATATAATTAAACGCGAAAACAAAAACAATTTGGACGCTCAAAACGTACACAGTAAAACAATACGTTTTATTGTCGCGTCGATTATTTGCTTATGTACGCATCCGCAACCTGAAGTAGTAAACCGGATGTTGGGTTACAACACTCGTTACAAGGTCATTTGAGTTTTATAATTATATAGATTAGATTTGTCTTAGGAAATAGGGCCTTTTACATATTAAAACTAAAATTGGCAAGAATCGCAACAAAAATATTGCAGTTGAATTGTAGTGAGTTAGAGGTCAATCGTAAACAAAATAATAATCGACATTCGGACATGTACGGAATTGCAATATTTCATGTCATAATTTTTAATTTTATGCAAATAATTTTATTAGTAAATTAATGAGAATTCCATATATACATATATATTGACTAATATATTTTAGCTTTAACCTTTAGGTTTTGTTTTAAACACGCTTTTCAATTTAAATTTGTCTTTGTATGTTATAAAGCTTTATGTCATAAAATATTTAATTCACTAGAAAATAAATTAAAATTAAATTGTCAAAACCTAAAAAAGTAAATTAGAATTTTATTTCTTGACCAAAAATGAAATTAATAACAGCATAATTGGTAAAACGAAAAAAGGTTGTTTAGATTTCCTTGCCATAAAGACGTGTTGTTTTCACAACTTTCGCATTTTTGTATACTTTTAATACCATAGAGTTTCCTTACATTTTGTGTTGCAATTAGTTTTGCTCTTTTTATTGGTTAAACAGAACTATTAGTTAAAGACAACTTGTTTAATCTCTAAAAATAGTACTTTGTGTTGTTCTATAGCAGGTTGCAATACAGATGCCGCTTTTCATTACAAAAATGTCCTACCATATAATCTGTAGTTAATCGTTTGTAAAATAAGAGCATTTTAATGATATTTTATGAATAACAAAGTATTCAGGTCTTTTTAATTTTTAAGTTTTAGTTATCAATTATCTGTTGATGTCGACGTGCTAGGAAGAGTTGTCATCGATGTATTATTTTCATAAACTATGAAAAATTTAAATATTGGTTTATTTGTTAAAATACAATTTATACTCTGTCTCTTTCTCTCTCTATCTCTCTCTCTCTCTCTCTCTCTCTCTACATATATATAAACATATATATACATGTATATATATGTGTGTGTGTGTGTTAATGTGTGAAAATGAACCTGAAAAAATTGTTTTTATTTATTTATTACTTATTTGTTGACGTATAGTAATACATTTTCTCTCTCTCTCTCTCTCTCTCTATATATATATATATATATATATATATATATATATATATATATATATATATATATATATAAAACAAGAGAGAAAAGAATATGAAAGACATATGAAAGACATTTTGAAAGCTTTCCAAGTAAAAGAAATTTCTTGGAGAGGCATGCAATAAAGAATAAATCCCTTGGGGTGGTATATTTTAGCGTTATTTTCGTCGTAACATATCAGCATTCCGAGATTTCAACTCTGGTCTGATAAAGAAGCTGCCACTCTACATAATTTAATAGACTACATTTAGTTTCATAACCTTCATAAATTCCGATTCCAATCTAATCGCCTCTATCTCTTTCTCTACCTCTGTTCTGATTTTCTGTGTTAATGTTATAAGTTAACATGAGTTTATATGTTCCGTCGCATCGATAAGTACTCTATTATAAACGCCTACGAAATAGCGTTTGCATCGCCATATGCATCAATATCTCTTTATAAGAAACTATATATTTATGTTTGAAAATGAATTTTCGTCGATCTTACCTAGCTAAATTTATTTATTTTTATTTGTCTGTCACTCGAAACTTTTAAATTGCATTTCAATTGGTCTTTTTGCTGGAATATGATATGATATTTACATTTGTTCACTGCGCTTTGCATTGAAATGGGCGTATCTTATTTTCTCTTGGCTGTAATTTTCTACAATTCTTTAAATTTCTATGAAAGAAAAAATAAATCTATAACTAAAGATTTGAGGTATATATTCGTGTTGATTTATGTCATATTACCCCCAGAAATATTTTCGGCTTTCTTCTTGTATTTATTTATGAGTAGGATTCTGGAAGTCTCAAAGTTTTGGTAAGAATATTAAAGATAAGGAATTCTTCGCCGTGATAATAGGATTCCCTAAGGCGGAAAATGTTGCACCTGAGGATTGTTGCAAGACAGATGAAGAATAAAGTCTTACAAGCTTGGCGCAATCTGTATACGTACAAAAGAAAAAAGACAATGACAGAGAACAGAAAGTAGAAAAGGGGGATTAAAAAGTAGAAATCAAGACGAGCAAGGAAACAATGAAAAATGCTATTTTGAAGAATAAAAAACGAGAGAAGCCAAGAAAAGCACACTGCTCTTTCTGCTTTGATATGTGCTTAAGTATAGAAGTACAGCGAATCTAAATGGAACGCCTTTGAGAAGGTCAGAAGATTAATGATCATTTGAAACATAATCATGATTTGATAGACGTGTTGCATATCCCTTAAGTGTACGATTCCTCTAAAATTAAGTGTTGGATAACTATTTAGGTTCAATTAGTTATCGAGGATGATTCAAGCGAGATTGTCGTACAGCAAGACCGAACCCAATATAAACCTATCTAAATGACGGAACAGGACATATTGATCCATGAATGTAATTCAATTACCGTAATAAGCTAATATTATGAGTAATCATAATTCTTTAAATCATCTCCCTTTATGGAGAACTCTCCTAAATATCATTATCTAAGTTCATAAGAAAATATTCTAAGTTGTGTATTTCTTCATTAGCTATTTGTTTTCTTTTTCTTACAGCGACTGGCACCAATATGGTAAAGCCATACATATAGAAAAACAAGAAGCGCAAATTACACGCTAAACTATAAAATTACCTTTCGTAAGCATTTGGCACACCATGTAATCACGTAATAATCTCTGATTAACGCTGAAGTCATTATATAAGCATGAGAGGGATATACATCGTTTGAAGTAGCTTAGTGGTTTTTCTTCAGCTCGAATAATAATCTAGTAAGTCGCCGTATTGATCAAGTGTTGTAGTCGCAAATGCTGTTCATAGTGTGAGGTTGGCTGAACTTTCGACATCTCCGGGTGGCTCCACTAGTTAGTACTCATGTCTTAACCAGCCATTCATAATCTTGCAACGAGGAAAAGAACCAGATGTATTCATATGAATTACATCCCCCTCCCTGAGCTAAATTTTGCCGTGAAATTTAGCTTTAATACCTGTTCGTTTTAGGGTCTAGACATCATTTATTCACTTCTTCCCTTAGTCTTTGTTTTTATTCAATGCTTACCGTGATGACATTTGCTACACTGGTATTTCTTGCTTTTAGAGAAGAATGACTTATCGGGATAGGAATTTGAAACGAGTTATATAAGACTTCCATTAAAACCTCTTTGGTATTTTTCGTGACCTCTGTAGAGTTATTGGGTCTGTAGAGTTATTGGGTCTGTTTGGAAAAAAGTCATTTAGGAAGACGGGGAGAATAGAGTTTTTCGATAGAAAGAATATATTGTACAGAAAATAAGTACAAGAAAGGTAGTCGTTATATTTAACGGTTAGTTAGATAGAATGTAGTCTCGCGTTGAGTTGTGATATTTTTCACCTACGACGGTATTAATCTCGTGATTCATATACTGGTCCATTATGAGTGAATGGGTCTCCACTGATTCTAATGGTATTTGCACGGAAATTTTTCCTCTTATGTGATATATGACTTATTTCACACTTTTAGTTTCTATTTAGTTTTTCCCAAAACATTCTTCAAGCCCTAAAGTTTTTGAAATAAAACTTTGTTCCGTGGCTTATAGACTTTAGCCATTTGTGTTTCTTTTATTGATGGTTTCTTCGGCGGAATAGGCAACAACCTATCAAACACAGTCCGTATTTTTCTTGCGTACACTAATTCTGCTGGCGATAAACGTGACGTCGTATTTGGGTTTGACCTGAATCTGTAAGCTGCTAAAACATTCTAAATATTTTTTTTTCCTTTGCGTTCACCGCCTTGAGTCTTTCTTTAGGGCTCGTTTAAATGTGTTCACAAAATTTTTGCTGCCATTTTGTTCAATCTTGGGATGTAAACTTGAGTTATTACGTGGTCAATAACTAATGATTTGCAGTATTCAGTAAATTATTTTTCCGTGCACTTGGTTCCATCTTCGCTGACTAATGTTTTGGGGAGTTCAAAACAACTTTTTTTCTGTTTATATTACTTATATTGATCAGACTACTGTTCTCATCTTGAGTGTTATGTGTACAACGTTTCGCTTTGATTGTCCTTCGGCTGTCTTTAGGGATGCAGGTAATTGTTTGGTAAAGAAAAAAGAAAAGTTACTGGCTCCGTAGATATTTTCGTATTCTGCGAGTCAGTCTCTATTTTATGGTTTTAGTCTCGAATTCGTGGAAAAAATTGTTGTCAAAGGGGAGGCAACTCTAATAAAGATTAACAGGGGATTATTTCCATTTCATCGACAAAATATTAAAAGTGCACACTGTTTCTTTCTGTAATTGGAAGCTTCCAAATTCTACTAGACTTCCCTTGCCCTACTGACTACTACTTTTCGAAGCATCTGGACGACTTTTGCATGAGAAATGTTTTTAAAACCTAAGCGATATGAAAAACGCCTTCAACGCCCTCATCGTCACTTATAGGCAAGGTTTCTCTGTTAGTGGCATATATACACTTGTTTAGCGTTGGCAAATGTGTGTTAATTATAATGGTGCTTATTTCGATTAATAAATGTTGAGTTGAGCCAAGATATGTTCATCTGAATTTAAAAGTTAAAATCCGCATTGCAAGAACTTTCTTGTCAAGCTGATAGAAAATGCATATGACAACGCGCTCAATGTTTATTAAAGAGATTTTCGTCTCTACGTACTGCTGTTAAGTGTTTCTACAGGCAAAACTGTCAGAAATTCAGACCTAGAGACGCAACGCGAGTTGGCTCGACGCGCGCTTCTAGGCCAATAAGAACTCGTGACACACGCACACTCATTGAATCAGTGCTCACGAATACCTCGTGCACACTAATATTAAAAAGCGCACATTTTAAACCGTACGTGTTTTTTGTGTGCTGTTATTTGCGACGATTACAGGTTTTATTCCTACTATTATGAGTCCGTATAGTAGTGAAAGTGATGGTGGGAAATGTGAACCAGAAAAAGGTTGAGAAAATTAACTAAGTGGAAAATGCACATGACTAATCGCCATTTCTAAAGTTGTTACGGATATTTTATTAGAGTACCAAGTCTCTAATACAACATCTCTTTAAAGAGTTCTGGAATATCCGTGATTAGGCACAACAAATGCATGGTCTACAATAAAGACGCAGGATTCGCTTGGCGCAAAACGTAACCCTATGTTTCAGTACACATTAAATTACAAAAAGCACCATGTACTGTGTTGGTCTAGTTTTCTTGGCAATATTTTGTCTCAAGCGCATGGTGTGAAGAAAGAAATATGCAAACTAAGATTTTCCTATTGGATAATACGTAGATATATATAAGCACTGATTGTATTTTGAGAAGAATTAATCAATATATGTTGGAAAATTTATATCTGATAGGGTACGCCGAAGAATGTTTTGTAGCTGATAAAGAATATTTCGAATAATTCATAACGAGAGTTCCTCCCATGAATTTAAAGCGGTGTATATATATATATATATATATATATATATATATATATATATATATATATATTTATATATATCAAACAACGATTAAAACGTATAAGGAATCAATCTTTTACAATCAGAAAAGGACCAGGCCGTAAAAAGTTTACAACAGCCAAGGTAGACATATCTTTGAAAAGAGCATCTCTTGCAGATAAGGAAGTTCCTTAGAGAATGTTGCTGAACTTGAAAAGATGCAAACGAAACATTTCGAGTAATAAATAGAAGGTATTAAAAGTGGGATTAAAAGGATACAGAGCAAAGAAGAAACAATACAGGTCAACAAGAAAAAATAACTGATATTTGCAAAAAAATAAGGTATAAATGTTTGACACCTGACGATTGGACCAAATTTCTTTGGACTGACAAAGGGCACCTTGAGGTAAATGAACATGCTTATTTCCTAAACGTTGAAAGTAAATGAACATGTTTATTTCCATAACGTTGAAAGTAAATGAACATGTTTATTTCCATAACGTTGAAAGGATCAATAGAAAGTTTTATATGAATACACATCCTTAACATTTATTCAAAAAATTGTAACAAATTCCCTTTTTATTATCCGATTATTGGCGCACCTGGAGCAGTTTATGTTCGCCGTAGGAAAGGAAAAGCATTTCATCCTTATTGTGTGCTCCATGTTTACAATTTGGAGGAGGGAATGTAATGGTTTGGAGCTGCATCGCTTCTTCAGGTACTGAAATTTTGTACACGTGTGAGGGAAAAATGAGCTTCACAATTTATACTAACATGCTGGACCAGGTTTACCAAACCGTTTGGATTAAAATATTTAATAATAACATTCCAAGTGATACAATCGTCCAACAATATAATGCCCCTATGCAATACGTCAAAAGTTTCAATTGGTTGGTTTGAGAAAAAAAGGTATTACAGTGATGAAGTGGCCCCTCAATCCCTAGACCTTAATCCCATAAAGATTTTTGGTCGCATTTAGGGGAAAAGAGTGAAAATGCACAAATGGTCATCATTAGAAGAATTAGATGTCAAACTTCATGAAGAGTGACAGAAAATACATTCTCCCACCTACAACAACTTGGTTAATAAAATGCAAAAACAGATAACAGCTGCTATAAACGGAGGATATGTCAAATATTGATTGTTGTTAGAATAGATTTTAATTTTTACTCCACTATTCTTAACCGTACATATGTGTTTGAATCATAATTTTGATCTTCCATTAGTGCTCCATTCTCTCTCTCTCTCTCTCTCTACTATATACTCTCTCTCTCTCTCTCTCTCTATATATATATATATATAGTTGATAAAGATTAATTAGCTCCTCTTGAAGTTAGTGAAAAAATGAATTATCGAAACTTTCAAGGTTAACATAAGTAAAGTATGTATGTATTCTTTAAGTTTAAGGCAGTATTCCAATTGCTCATGGTGGTGTTTCAAAGAGACACTTCAATTTATTTTGCTTACAAATTAACTGAATCGAAATAGGAGAGAGAGTAATGGAATAAAATAACATATGATGTATAGGTTCAGAGTCTATTGTGAACATTTACATATGAGGCCAGCATAAATTGAGAGATAATTATAAGTAGGAAAGTTAGCTGATTGCAAATCCTCAATTTGTATGGCCACGTCTTATATGTATATCATTTCCTCAGACACATTTTATATGCGAGTGTCATATATATATATATATATATATATATATATATATATATATATATATATATATATATATATATATATATTAAAGTGAAAATGTCTCTGTGTGTGTACATTTCCCTATGGAATACCTCTGTCAATTTTAAGTCTAGAGACCCGACATTAAATATAAGGGATATTGACATTTGAGGAAATGTTTTTAATCGGTTTTCGGACAGTAATTTTTCTGTCAAGGGGTTAAAGTTAAACGATTTTAACTTTTAAAACTCTGCCAAACTCCTCCGCCAATTTTGGGTGTAAACACTTGAAATTTTAAATGTAGGTTACTTGAATATGGATCAAACTTCATAATTTGATTTGAGCAAAAAATGTGTGTTAAGCTGTCAAAGTTTTTAAAAATTTGACCTTTGTGGTCTCTACCAAAGTACTCAGCCAATTTCCAAGGTAAACATTTCAAATTATACATAAAGCGTATTCAGAGATAGCACAAGCCTTTTGATCGGTTTGGGTCGAAAAGTTGACTTGCCAAAACATCAAAGGTAAAAAGATTTGATCTTTGCGGTGTCTAGCAAACTACTCAGCTAATTTTGAGCCTAAACCTTTGAAATTTATACGTAACGGGTATTAAGATATGCGGCAAGCATTTTAATCCATTTCAGGGCGAGAATTTGACTGCTAAAAGGTTTCAGTTGAAAGAGTTGACCTTTGTAGATTCTACCAAATTTCTCCGCCAATTTTGTGTCAAAACACTTGAAATTTAACATGTAGGTAGCTTTGATATGGGTAAAACTCTGTATTTTATTTCGAGGCCAAAATAATAAATGTTAAGGGGGGAAAAATTTGAGTTGAAGTAAAAAATAAATACCTTTGCGGTCTCTATGAAATTACTCAGACATTTTTTTTTTAATTTGAAATATTATATAAAGTGCATTCACACGCAGGGTAAGTTATGAACAGTAGATAGGGCCCGACCAAAGCTGTGTTGAACTTCTAGTATATATATACATATATATATATATATATATATATATATATATATATATATATATAACAACGTTTCAAAGCTGTTAATGTCGCTACAAAAATAACAAATCAGATTGAAAGCGATAAAAAACATGCTTTCAAATTGTGAGTCATTATAACTCATTTGTAGAACACCAGACTGCTGATGATGGTCTCATGATTTCGAGACGAACCCATGCTAATAACGGGTGAGAGCTAAACCATTCATGCTCATGGATATATCTTTCATACGCGTAATAATATTTAATAATAAAAAATAAATAAGAATACGTCCTATAAAAAATAAGCGGTTACTGATTCATATATGCATATAAATAATAAAAAGAGCTTATAGTTCTTTAATAAAGTTGAGATAGCGGTTGAATAAATAAATAAATAAATAACGGCGTTTCAAAGCTGGTAATATTGCTACAGATGCAACAACAAATCTTTAATCCAAAATCGATAAAAGCGTACATTTGTGTTGTGTGTCATCGTAGCTCATTGGTAGAACACTAAACTGCGGATGTTGTTGTCCTGAGTCCAATCATAATCATGCTGTGACGTCCGAAAGCTAGAAGCATGCATGGGTATACCTTTTATGCACGTAATAATATTTATTAATAAAAAAAAATAAATAAGAATACGTCCCACAAAAAATAAGTGACGACTCATTTTTTATGAAAATAATTTACAAAAATCACTTGTTGCTTTTTAATAAAACACTAATGTAGCGGAAAAATAAATATATAACAGCGTTCCGTAGCCTTTATATCACTAAACAACAACAACAAATCTTATATATATATATATATATATATATATATATATATATATATATATATATATATATATATAAAGTAAAATGAGTTTTTTTATATATTTGATTTCCGATCTAAGCTCTCGAATCTAAACTGCATATGATGATATGTTTGGTAAAAACATGGGCTAATCCTCATGTGCATTTCGGAAAATACTCATTGCTTTTGTTTGCTTTACACTTTTTTGTATATTTTCTCGGCTCAATAATTTATCCTTACACTCTCGTCTACGGGGGACACAAAGGAACTTTTACTCTCACGTTCACATCTACTCGAACTGTCACAAACGACACAAAGAATTTATAAAAATAGATTTTCAACATTACTCGACTATACTCCATCATAAATACAGGATGGTCGCTAGAAAAGCGGGAAATTTTGTGAAATGGTAATATATTTTTACAAAAGCGAAGAATTGGTTTTTCTTTTTGTGTTTTTAACTCGTTCCTTTTTGACAAGTAATAACTCCTTCAAGACATTTTTTTTTCAAGTTTGTTACAATATTATCAAACTGATGCTGTGTAATCGTTAAAAAAACTGATAAAATAGCTAGATATTTTGTCTGTCACTAAATCAGATTTTCATTTTTGAAAAGAATAATCCTATGCCTTTAAAAGTCTGTCGCCATCCATAATTTTAAGAATCAAGATTGAAGAAGCAAATATATCAGACGCAATAAAATTTGAACAGAATAAAATTTGCAATCTCAAATTTCCCGCTTTTCTAGCGACCACCCTGTATATGACCATTAGTTCAGAAGTGAATCCTGTACATCGAAATACATAGTCACATATAGAACTTTGTATGTCGAGAAATGTAAATTTTATTACGGTAATTTATTTAATGATACATACAAATGAATACCATTTATTTATAGGCTAAAAGAACTACTCGCCTTTACCGTTTTGTTACATGAAAACTAAAAGCAATACGGTAGGAATTCAGAATAAACATAAAAACACTGTTCATAATATGCATCTTACTAAATTTCCCGGTGTACCACACCAAATTAACATAATCGTTAATGAGAATTTAACATTGCCAACAAACAAGACCATAATAAAAACGTAATCAGCAGATTATAAAATATGTGGCAGCAAATTTTGTCAAAGATTATAAATATATGTTATAAATAATTACTGAAATGTTTATTTATCATCAATCATTTACTGACGTAAAGTTTTCATCTATATTATTCGTTTATCATAAAAAGCCCCAAGAATATTCGAAGAAACTAATATCATGTTATTCACCAGATTTACGCAGACAATTTATCAAGGAATATAAACTGTTATCAATATTAAATGAATGCAAAATTAATCGAGACTTTACTTTATGAAAACGTTTAAATTTTCATTATTTTTTAATTTGTGATTTAATATGAGACATTTTATAGACGTGTAAGACACAGATTTTAAAATGCGTATTGCCGAATTTTCATTTTGTTAGTATTAAGACGCGCTCTTGCCGAAAAAAAAAACAAGCAGTAAACTATATGAATAGATAACTAGATACAGTCTCGAATAAATAAACAAAAATGATAAAATAAATAGAAAATAAAATTGGCTAATATATACATGAATGAATAAAAATAAATAATAAAAAGGCGATCTAAGTTTACAGAAGGCAATAAATTGTACAGGTGCAACAGACACAAACTTCAGGAAATTAAGATATGATGGCATGATAATCTTGTATTTTCACCTGTATTGAACCAATATATGAGTATATATATATATATATATATATATATATATATATATGTATATATATATATATATATATATATATATATATATATTCCGCGGATTAAGGACTATCCACTTTTTTAGTGTTTCCTTTTAAAAATTAAATATGTTTTTAACTCTTTTTCAAAGTGTTTTTGAACATGTTTTATTAACTATTTGTTTTAATATATATATATATATATATATATATATATAATACTTTTTATGATTACATGTGTTGTGCTCTTACTAGCGCGAGGTGGTCAGGTGTCAGGTGGAGTATTTATGTTTATTTCAGTCCTACCTTTCGACAGACCTGTGTTCGACTTTCAGGGGTGCATGCTGTGTCTATTGTAAGGTAAGACAATTCAGCTGGAATTGGAAATCATTTTATTTATTTCAAATGCAGAACTTATTTAAACTGATTAATATAAGGTTTGTATTTGTGCAAAATATCATGTATTTTTTGGAATGTAAAATCTTCTTTATTGATTTTTGTATTTATGTATTTATATCTAATTTTTTTTATCTAAATATTTTGTATTTATACCTAATCCTTGTTTGCTTTTTCTAATTGATTTTCTGCTGTCTTACTAAAACGGTGTTCAGTTTTTACTTTTACTATTACAGTGAGACAACTTGATCAGCGGTTAAAGGGGCGCAACTATGTTGTCGGTTAATAATCTATTAGCTAACGTGTGTGCACGTTCATTCACACCCTCACGCTGTAAAACTTACGTATATACTGTATATATATATATATATATATATATATATATATATATATATATGTACACATAAAATAAATACATGTTTCCACAGAGATAACTACATTGTTGACATTCGCTATCAAATCACCATTCGATATCCCTTTTCGGTCAGATCTACATCGCACGTCGTTCGCTTATCTCTCTAAGACATTTCATTTCTGTGATTTTTTCGGCTTTTAATTTGAAGTTAGTCCATCAGTTTATATAGAGAGCCTGCACAGAAACCTGATGCATCGATTGCAATAGCTCTAAGGATTACATTATGATCTACGCGCCTAAAATGTATTTTAAAATATTTGTATTTTACTTTATTGTATTGATGTTTTTTATATCTTGTTATCATAATGTACTATATGTATCTATCAATCAATCAATCTGTGCTTGTCCTTAACGATGGAACAATATTTGGCCGTTGCCTCTTTTTCATTTATAAAGTTGCGGTAATTGGAACAGCCAAAGAAATTTGCTGAGACTATCCAATCACCATCCCATCTAAGAATATTTTGTTCCGGTACTAATAATTTCCCCTCATAGTCGAAAAATTGTTGCTTACGTAAGCTGAGCCTGGCTTCGTTTGAATGCTGATTGTTATAGTCAATTCCTCTAGTACCCTGTTTTTATGCAATGTATATCGGTCATAAACAAGAATCACTCTGCAGGACCTAAGAACATATTGCATAGTTTGATGTTTTTCTTTGAATAAAAACAGTATGAATCATCCTCCTTCGATTTAAAGAGCTAGACCATTAACAAAAGCACGTCGCAAGTTATCATGCGGCTGTACCATTACCGGTACAATATACCAAATGTCACTACACGTAACGTATTTTTACTGTGTCTGAATGCTGGCCATTCTCAGCTCATATCTTCTTTTTTTTTACATGAAGATCACCACTTATCAAGGCCCAAAATCCACTCGGGGATAAGGGTTATTTTGTGTACAGTAATCAACGGGATAGTGTTGCATTATTCATTAGTATTGGAGATTTGATAAAAGGTCATTCCTAAGGGGGCGGTTCATAAAGAAATTTGTTTATGTTAGACTTGAAGACATCCATGTTGAAGTCAGGAGGGAAACATGCAAGCGGTAACGAGTTCCACAGGCGTGCACTTCTGAGAAAGAGGCTTTATTCATGAAATCTACGTTTTGATTTAGGCACAGATAAAGAGTGGGGAAATTTTTTGACAGTGGTTTCAGTTAGACAGGTGTTTATCGTGAAATATTGGCGAGGGGTAACCAGAGATTGGAGCTCAGACGAGCACCTGCCATGGTAATAACGATAAAAAAGATAGGCTCGAAACGCCTCTTCTGTGGGAGAGAGGTTGCAGGGAAGAGAAAAGGCCATTTCCCACTAAGCCACAAAGTCTATTTCGTACTCTGTCAAGGCAGATTAGGATTATTTATCAGCTCCTGTCCAGATGTGGCAGCAGTATTCCATCCTTGGACGTACTTGGCTTTTATATAGATAGAGAATTGCATCAGAAGTGAGATATCCTCTGGAGCGGTAGAAGGATCCCCCCATTTTCCCAGCGACCTTCGCTACAGACTTGATGTACGTGCTCCATTTCTGATCAGGGCTAAAGGTGAAGCCCAGAAGTGTGTCAAAACATGGAGCCTCCCCTAGACGAGAGCCATCCATTTCAATTGATGCCAGATGGGGATCAGAGCGTTGATGATGTAAAGATAGGAGCTTAGTTTTAGATGCATTAAAGGTAACTAGCCACCTCTTCCCCCACTGTACCACGCGCACGAGATCAGAGGAGAGAGAATCAGTGGGAACTTTGTCATTTACAGCCTTAGATGTGTTGCCGTAGATGGTCGTGTCATCAGCATAAATGTCAACGAATGATTTATGGGTTTTGGGAGTTCATTGATGTAGATCAGGAAGAGAGTTAGGCCCAGGATGAACCCCTGAAGACTCCAGCATTAATACTGCAGGCCTCTGATTTTTGTCCATTAAACACTACTCTTATGAGCCTATCAGAGAGAAATGATTTAATTATTGAGAAAACATTTCCAATTATACCGTAGCTGGAAATCTTGTGAAGTAGACCCTTATGCCACACCTTGTCGAAGGCCTTTAATATGTCAAGAGCAATTGCCTTAGAAATGAAGCCTTTGTCAGGAGATTCGCTAATCCTATGAGATATAACCGTTAGCACATCTGCGGTAGATCTTGCGAATTGAAACGATATTGCGTGTCACTAAGAAGGTTATTTCTGCTGAGGTGGTTGACTATTTCTCTATTTAATATGGATTCCAGCAACTTACTCATGACACACAGGAGACTTATTAGTCTATACTAAGAGGGAGATGACTTATCACCTGAATTCTAAATACAGGGCGTACTGATGAGATTTTCCAAGGTGTTGGAAAGCACCTCACCTTAAGACAACGCTTAAACAGTTTTGTAAGTATGGGAGCAAGTTCTGGTTGAAGCTTTTTTTAACACTATAATTGGGATGCCGTCAGGGCCAGTTGTTTTACTGGAATCAAGGTTCTTGATTAGCTTGGCGACATCACGCACAGTTATGTTACCTAGCATGGTGTGTGTTATAGGAGGAAATACGGGGAGTTGATGGCCTTCGTCGCATAGGGTGGAAATAGCTGCAAGGTTGTTGGCAAATAGTTTGACCTTATCTGATGCTGACGAGATGACTTCTGGTCCATTGATAATGGTTGGGATAGAACGCACACGTCTGTTCAGGATCCTATTTGTTATTTGACAAAACTCGTGGGAACCAAACCGCTGATCAGCTTCTTTGGATTTAACAGACTGAGCATATAGCTCTCTTGCATTTTTTTTTTTTACTCTTTTACTGTGGTTGCTGGAATTTTTTTAGATAGTATGAATCGGCCTATGCCTACAATTAACCATTCGGTCTGGTCTGATACTATAGAGGACACATCCTTTTTAATATGGATTTCAGAGGTAGATCAAATATGAATGTACGGAAGCTATCCCAGTCAGCCATGGAGTATCGGTATACAGTACGGTGGAGGGGTACGTCTGAGGACTTATTACATTTCCTTTATATCTTAACTGACAAAACAGAGTGGTCGGAGGACCATAGAGAAGATAGAACGGAACATGAACATAGCTCAGGGGAAATTGAGAGAAAAAGGTCTAGAAGGCTTGCATACTGACCCGTAGTATCGGCCACACGGGTGGGCTCGCGAACAATCTGAGTGAGGTCATAGGCAGTGGCAAAATCATGACATAACCTCCTCTGATCATCTGTCTTATTTGAGTGGGTCAGCTTTTTCACGTTATGGACATTGAAGTCACCTCAGATGTCAATATTAGCCGAGGGATGTGCAGACAGGATGTGGTCTATTTTCTCAGATATACTCTTAAAGATAGTAACTTCGCTGTTTTGAGGGCGATAGAGGGTAAATATAAACGCAGTGGTGTACGCAAGTGACACCCGGAACACGTATGAGGTAAATTAGAGTCTTCTCTAGAGATATCCCTTCCACACGGGAAGCCATGGCGATCTTGGGGGTCAAATTTAGTTGGGATATCCGTTCATTATGAACTCATCTAGGGAAGTGGTCGGCCCTGTTCAAGTTTCGCTTAGAAAGAATATGTCCGGTTTCGTCTCCTGTAATTGTGTTTCAACCTCTGGAAGGTTGAAACGTAGATCCCTAATGTTGGAGTAGGAGACATGGTAGAAAGGGTCTACGTTGGAAGATGGGGTTCTAGGTTTATTCAATTTTTTGTTCTGGAGATATTTCATGTTGAGGTTTTTGGATTTGTGGAATAGGTCGGCATACTTGGTTAGAGCAACATAGAGAGGGAAAGTAAAAGAGAAAAAGAGAGGATTTTTTGTAGCACATGATAAGGTAAAGCCGTAACAATTACCCACTAGTATGGAGAGAGGCCCCACCACAGACTACTGCATGGTCCAGAAGCCATTCACCAAATGGCAATACAGCAGCCCCAGTACTTTGCACCCACTGATAAGACATCCTCCTTAGTGGCTAATCCAAGGTTCGGGTCCCTGACTATCAGGCGGAAAACGTCAGCCCAGACAAAACGTTTACGTCCAGCACCCTTACTAGTGACATGGCCACAAGGATAGACATAGAGACAGAAAAATTTCCGACATCTCAGACTACTGTTCACGAAGTACTACCGACCTGTAAAGCAGCTTTTTCTTCACCTTTGCCAGAAAAATCACACATAAAATGAGGACTGAGGGACAAAAAAGGAGAAGCGAGAGTTACTCGAGCTGCCGATAACACATCCACTGCATTATCTACTCTCCATTAAAAAAATGGAATAAGTACGAGGGACTTATTAATATCTACTTCGTGTAAGTCCGTGTGTAAGTCCGGTGCTCAATTATCAATTTACGACGCTGTTTGAAGATACTCTCCCCTCCCATATTAATGTGGGGATGTTTTGGCATTATCTATCTCGAGTTTGAATCTTCGAGCTTCACCTTATAATTAAAATCCAATAATGAACTTTTATCAATTTGTGAACTCGGCTTTATTTAGTATTAATTTACATTTTTTTGAGTTTAGATAATAGTTCAAGGTTTTAATTTGGAAGTTTCTCGTTTACATGGATGACTTTTTTTTTCATTTTAGATGTGAGAAGGTACTATTGGTTAATAGCATATTTGACAAGAAAGATTTCAGAACAAAAAAGAAAAAGCAAGACAAGATGGTAAAGTTAAGTTCCGAGTTTTAAGTCAACGTTGCAATAAGAAAAGGAAAAAAAATGCAATACAAACATAGATTTCAAAAGTTATAAATAGAAACATTTTTTAACCTTAGCGTAGGGTCTGGAAACTGCGACCTATCCTTCTTCAGGTCATATCGAAAAAGAAGGAAAGCTAGCAGACCTAGTTACATATGGTGGAGGTTGTGTGTATGTTGGGGGTAATGCTTTTATTTTTTATTTATTTGTTTATCTATTTTTTTTTCGGAGTAAACTCAATGATTATTCTGAGAGCAAAATCTTCTTTAGCCTCATTTTGACTTTTCACGTCTTCCTTGTTTTAAGAGATTTTTTGCATGTTTGTACCAGCGTGTCTTTGAAATAATCCAGCATCATCTAGAATTTAACTTTCCAATTGCCTGGGTACGTAACCATCCAATATGATGATCTGAAAATTACCCCTTTCTCAGGTGCATGATATACTAAAATACCTAGACACATCAAAAGTATGCGAACTCGATCTCATCCCGGCTGTGCTATAAAAAAATGCTCACATGAGGTTGCTCCAATCCTCTCCAAACTTTGCGCCAAATGGCTTAACGAATCTTGCTTTCCTGGCTGCTTGCCATAATTAACCAAGCTCTAGTCCATTACCTTACAGCTGATAAACTTGTTGCCAACCAACTGTAATCTCTGAACGTATATACCATACACTGGACAAAACAGGAGATGGTAGCGCGGTAGCCCTAGATATATCGGAGGCTTATGACACGGTATGGCACGATGGCATTCTAAGGAAAATCAGATCATACTACATCACAGTGAAAGATGAAAAGAACGCGAAAAAAACGTGTCTTTTCTGTTGCGCCCATCATCAAACCGGAAGGTACGTAGGTTGAACTTAAAGCTAGACAATCGAAAAGTGGGGAATACTTTGGAAAACATCGGCGAAAAAAGCGACCTCTCCCTGTAGAAAACTGCCCAGTTGAAGTTGAAGGATGTTTTTGACCAATTTTTCGATAGTTGTCGTTCGAAGGGTCGAGCTTCAAACCATTATCAATCCCGTGAAAATCCGCCGCCCGAGTCGAAAGTGTTTGCGATACATACATGCTTACATATATACATTTAAACAGATATGTGAGATTTATATTATAGATTATATTGGACCCAATATATAGTAATGATTTAAACAAATTTAAATAAAAATCACTCGTGCGCCACAACCGGGAATCGAAACCAAAACGTTTAGCTTACGATTTAATTTTTTCCTCTACCGTTAATCCCTGAGCTATGATAACATGTTTGTTGCAAGGCTAAAAATTAAAACAAAAACCAATAGCTATTACGGAATTCCAGCGTTCGTCCTTCACCTAGAAAATTTCATTTTTTTTCACATTTTGTACCAATTTTCTCGGGCTAACACCCAAATATAAAATTTCGGATGGGTACAAATACCGTATATATGTGGACAAAAACTCTAGGAGGAGTTTGGTACGCAAATGTTTTTAAACAAACATATATACGTATGCATGAATACGCATGGAAAGAGATTTGTGTTTACTATAAACGTTTTACGCAAATAATATGCAGGTATAAATTGTTTAGAATATCTGCATGAATATAATTACACGTTTACTAAAGATGATCATCCCCTAAGAAACCCGAAAAAAACGAATAGAGAATAAATTAAAATGAATGTTTAAAAGAATATAAAAATTAGGTAGATCTTTGCTAGTGATGCAATTTCACGAAACATATATAAGAATATTGTATTTTCTTTTTAAATAAATAAAAATAGGAGTTTTAAAATGAATATCAATTCACAAAAACCAAATTTATAGGAATATATATATATATATATATATATATATATATATATTTGTGTGTGTGTGTGTGTTAATTTAAATGTATAAATCAATACAATTAAGAATGTAAATCTCATACCGTTATGTAAATTACACTTTCAAACAATTGCAGATTTATTTTAGCCACATTTTGATCTAACGCATTTTTTACACACGAAGCACTATTTAAAGTAATTTATACGTAATTTGAACTGAAACATATAAAAACGTCCCGAATTTCGACGAAACAGTAATCAAAAACTGCCAGAAGAAAACTGAACAAAATCAGTTGAAAATGTTGCAAAAAATAAAAAAGATGGACGAAAATGACTACGGAACATTCCTTCACAAATTCGGCGGAGACATAAGAATGACTATTCGAATAATAGAAAAATTACAAAAATAGATTATTAAGCAGAAACACTCTGCCCTCTAACAATATATATCTGAATATATATATATATATATATATATATATATATATATATATATATATATATATATTCTGCCAATTTTGGGTTTGCAGATGTAAATGTATGTATGAGTGGGACTTGTGAAACAATTTCGATTTACTTTTTAGACGAACATTTATACGTTAAAGTTTTAATTTTTGAAGTTTCGATATCTATAAATCGTTAGCTCAGATGTTAACAAATATTGCTGGAGCGCTAAATGTACTGGTTTCAATGCTAAATAAATTAAAGCTTGCGCAGATAATAACCGTTCCTCTTTAATTTCGACTTTAATTTTTTACTTTGAAAATCACTATTAGGTACAATATAATAATTAATAACGTATTGTCTGTACAGTAATGAATATGCAATACGTAGGAATTAAACTTATATTTAAACATTTCTTTTACTTGGACATGCCGCATGGCCACTAATCTATACTGTGTTCAATATAATAATCAATAGAAAATTTGAACTCTTTCTAGATAAACGACTTGTTCTCTGCGTGTTTGTATAATGAACGTTCTCTACCAAACTCTCTTAATGGCTGGTCTTCAAATCAAAACTTGATATGTAGTGCATTCGCAGTTTGAAACAAGTTCGATTTGGCTTTTAGATCGAAAAATATCTGGTAAAGCGGTCAAATTTTAAAATTCGATCTTGGGAGTTTTATCCATGTGCGAATATATATTTGCACGTGCAACTGCGTTAAGTTTTGACGTGTTGATATCAATCTTTCTTTGGGTAGTGAATAACCCCGGAAAGTAAGATGCTTTGATTTCGATTCTAGCTGATGGAACACAGGTCTTACTTTTTTTAATTTCTGAATTCGCTACTTAATATTGGGTTAAATATAATTATGACAGAATTTCTCTGGAATAATAAATATAAAATCTACATAAATAAAAATATGATATTTTTAAGGTTCTTACAACAGGGCAACGGCGACAGGTTTCTTGCTAGGATATATATATATATATATATATATATATATATATATATATATATATATATAATAAATTCCCCACAAGAGCCATGACAAAAAATAAAAATAATATATATATATATATATATATATATAATAAAAATTACAATTACATTTACCAAAATGATCCAAGATGGTAAAACTAAAGTATATTAGAAATATTAAAGAATTAGTATTTATAAACTAATCTCATATATATATATATATATATATATATATATATATATATATATGTATATATGTATATATATATATATATATATTTAAAATGGGTTAATAAATTCCAACGAAAGAAAGATGTATATTTAAATAATAGTGACTACTCCCTTATTTAAATATATATATATACATATATATATATATATATATATATATATATATATATATATATATATATATATATATATATATATATACGCAGATAATAAACATTCGTCTTTTATTTAAACTTTTAATGGCGGATAAAATGAATTTTAATAAAAGACCACTGTTGCATCTGTTATGCGTTATGTTTAAAAGTATGGCTTTTAAGAAATACGTAAAAGTCAGTGAATTTTATTTAATTGGCGTTTAATAGACATGATTCAAATATAATACAACTGTGAAATATTAATTGTTTAAATAGGAGGTCGTTGCCTTATTATGTACCCTCTGTTACTGAAAAGTAACTTATTAATGGACGGTAAAATGTACACAAATTACGATGGTACTTAAATTTCCACATATTACTTCCTCTTACTTTGTAGACAACTAGATTTCACTGTATGAATCTCACATTACACACCTGTGCATTTAATAGTTGTGTTTCAAAATTCATAATAATATGTTCCGTATTTTATCTATTGTTTACATTGTTCGGACTGTTGTTCTCATCGAAATATCTGAACACTTCAAATAATACAAAAAATATTCAAATAACCGAGCAATCCAAATCATACAAACAATAATAATCAAACCATCATCTGAAACATTATACAAATCGGCTCAGTAATTAAAGAGTGAGAACTGTACATGCACACACGCACACACACACACACACACACACACACATATATATATATATATATATACATGGTGGTCACCAATTACCAAGGCCCGGAAGCCACTCGGGGATAAGGGTTATTGTGTGTATAGTAATCAATGGGATAGTATCGTAGTAATCGTTAGTATTGGAGATCTGATAGAGTGTCTTACTTAAGGGGGCGGTTCATCAGGAATATGTTTATGTTGAACTTGAAGACATTCAAGTTGTAGTCGGGTGGAAAACAGGCAAACGGAAGAGTGTTCCACAGGCGTGCCCTTCTAAGAAAGAGGCTTTGTTCGTGGAATCTACGTTTTGATTTAGGCGCAGTTAAAGAGTGGGGAAAATTATTGAAAATGGTTTCAGCTAGACGGGTGTTTATCCTGAAAGATTGACGAAGAGGGGCCAGAGATTGGAGATCAGACGAGCACTTGCCATTGAAATAACGATAACACAAAGACAGGCTCGCAACGTCTCTTCTGTAGATATTTGGAATGGCACAACGCTGGAACATTTAATGTGGCCAAACACTCTGAAGACTTTTCATTTGATGACAGAGGACATTAATGTGATGACAGTTAATTTTCTCAACTAAGCGGTACTGAGGTAATCAGATACTTTATGATTTGTAATAGGAAACATAATCCAGTTTTGTAAAGTGTCTATTTTATTACGTATTTTTACAGTCTAGATGATACATTAAAGTTTGTGTAAGACTAATGAAATGCCATATATGTTATAGATTTTCGTTTGATCTCGTATTGTAAGTGCTTAAAAGTTCAGGCGGGTTTTCCTGTGAAAGCTTCTCATCCTTAACCAATTCTGTCATTTTCAACTATTTGCCTGTCGTTAGATGAAAAGTGATTGTGTCTCAGTTTAACTTGTTCGATTTGTTGGCTGTTGACTTGGATAATATGCGGAGTTAGTTTTTTTTTTTTTTGTCACTGCCCATGCATTTAGCACAGATCCAACACAACTCGCAAGGTTATTTAGGAATGACTTCAAATCAGAGCTGGAGTTAATGGTTGCAGATATGTAATCTGCATAGCTCGAATTATATGAGGTGCTTTAAATAAGTTTCCAGACTTTTTGTATAGGTATTTAAAATGGGCGTAGATCTTTGGAAATTGAGTATGTTATTTCTATACATCTTATGAGGGGACTGATTAATTTTTATGATTTTAGATTCAAATAATCAGCAACAGGAATTGCAGGAATTATAATATACTAAATACTTATTGTCACGAGTGAATTTCAAAATTGCAATCTGGACGTGAGGACACTTTAGAAGAATGATATACAATAAAATTCTTTTCAAACTTGGTTGGTTGGTTGGTTGCTTTTGTTTTACGGCATATCAACCCTTTTCGGGTAATTTAATGCTGAATCCAAAGATTTTGAAGAAAATTTTTTGTAATAGAATATATTTGTTGTTTACAAGTCGGTTTCTATTTAACCCATAGTTGGAACCTTAACAGGTACTACCACACCGGGTCAGAGTAGACCTGGGAGCAATGGTAATTAAAGGGTGGCTCCACACTTCCCAAAGCCCACAAGCTGGGGCCTCACCACTGGATATAGTTTAAGGTCATATCCAGGACCGTTTCAAACTTGGAAACTGCCACAGAAACGTATGAAATGCTTCAGACTGCTTTTGGACAATATTGCATTAATTGAGCATCAGTTTTTCTAGTGGCATAAGAGATTCAAAGAAGGCAGAGAGTCTTTGAGGGATGATGAGAGTTGTGGGAAGAGTAAGGAAACCATAACATCTTAGTTGATTGGCCAAATAAAGAATTCCATGGATAAGTATCGTCGAGTAGCTATAGGGACAATAAGTGCACCATCTGATATCAATGGAAGGACTGTATACACAATTATTCGCAAGGAACTGAAGATGTGGAAGATTTGCACGAAGTTTGTCTCAAAGGTTCTCAGAGAAGATCAGAAAACGTTGTCATGACAAATATGGGAATCAAGGCAGTTCCTCACCATCCCTTTAGTCCAGACAATGTTCTCTGTGACTTTTAGTTATTCTCTAAGCTCAAGGAAGATCTTAAAGGCTTTAGTCATGGGACAATTGAGGAGATGAAAGAGGCTTTGACTAGAACCATTGCCACGCTTACACATAAGGACTTCCATGAGGCCTTCTAGAAGTTGTTGGGACGGTACAGCAAGTATATTTCAGCCGGAGTAGATAACTTCGAAGGAAGTTAGAGTGTTATGTGTGTACTATCAATAAAATTACTTATACGAAAAAACTTATTGAAGGCACCTCGGACATATGTGACCACCAAGTGAAAAGGAAATTTTGGTTCGACACTGCTGTTCTGTTTTCTAAATAACTGATGCTATAACTATATAGAACAGAGTCGATGATACGTTATCACCTTATTTGTCTGAGGATGCTGATTCTCTTGATGTGTCTCTATCAGTGTGATTTGAAGCAGCCTTAATAACATACGAGGTCATATGATGGTGCATTATCACCATAAGTTTCTTTCAGTTCATCAAAAGTCTCCTGTGGTGTGCGTCCTTTCAAATACAAAAACCGGACCACTGCTCGACATTCAACAGGCTCCATTTCACACCTGACTCTGTTCAAACACCTGTAAAACAGAAACCACAATTCGTTCGGAGCTGTAATTTACCACATAACCCGTAGAGATATACACCATTGCGCATGAAAAATTCCAACTAGATCAGACAACTGAAAGTGGGTCAGGGGAATTACGTATTGCACGCCCCTCTAGGTTATTTTCAAACGTGTATATAAGCATTATTTATCCTTTTTATCAAAAAGCTTCCAACTAAACTGAAGCTTAATTATATGAAACGTTTTAGTAAAATCAATATTGATACAAGCGTAATGAATTTGAAGGTTAATGGCTCTATGGCGATAATTTGCTCTTTAACATCTCTCTCTGGTTAGTATACAGCTTGAGAAGTTAAAAATTATGTACCAAGATATTTTGTGATACGTTCTGCCACTTGTGTGACAAACAATCTGTAAAAGTGATTGAAAAGGATGATTGGCAGAAACAATATGCAAGCAACCGTCTGCTTTTTATGCATAAAATGATATCGAACAAATAAAACTATAGTAGAACCCCGGTATACTGCATTAAAAATTAGTAACAAAATGCAGTATATTATATGATAGACATGTATATAATGAAATAACATTATAGATAACACTGTAAGGTGGAGCAAATGCCATAACTAGGGTCAGGGAAAACTGCAATAGAAATCATAACTCTCACAAATGCCTTCGTTTTTGCTTAGTCTGTAAAATGCAAGCAAAAAACGTAGAAAAGAAATGACAAGCATAATTTTGTAGGTCGCTCATTTGTGAACGTATGACATTAATTTGTATACGTACACAATTGGTAACTGTTAAAAGGGACGAATTCTAAAGCATGAGGGTTGAGTAGAGTTTTTGTTGGACAAACGGTGGAAGATGATATCTAATACACGAGGATTTATTGCAAGTTGAGGAAAGAAAGGAAAAAAGATTTTCGTGCAAGAGGACGGTTTTACACTTACCAGCTTTTGTTGTTGTTTGTTTTGTTCCCTTTCCATTTTTATAAAAAAACATCGTATTCCACATAGTAACGTGAAAATAACGTATCCTATTGTTGATTTTATAAAATTATTTTCATATATAATAGCTTTAATTCAAGTTTAAAATGAAAAAATAAAATATCATACTTCAACTGTGCTTTAAACAGAAACATGCATTTCGAACGCGCCCCAGTCATATCAAAGAACTTACTGTTGATTTTATCTGTTGCATGTATCAATTTGTGTGGTAATAAAAGTGCTAAAGTGCACTTGTGGTGTTAAGCTGTATAAGATGTTAACTTTGGTAAAAACAATCGCCTGCTAATTCTTTCATCGAATCATCGAAGATATTTTGATAAAAATCTATCTGAGAACACCATTTCATAAAAATCGGCCTGGCCGTTTCAAAATCCATAGGAAACGTACCACACTCCCAGAGAAATGTTCTTTTATATAATGGAAGAGATAATGATAGAGATATGTTATAAATATTTATTTCATTATCCGTATGTAATCGGTATAAACAACATGGTCTTGAGATATACGATGTCTGTTTTGACTGTGAAACACATAAATTTGAATCTACTCAATGATAGACTGATCTTAGAGAATGATTTATGGTAATCATTCATTTGTTACTTACTCAGTAGACAATTGCACTAAGGTTTTATCGCATAAGTTCTGAGGAGCTAATATTAGCAACATTTTTCAGCTGGGCATGATCAAGATCGACTAACGCTAACCACATTCTTTCTACAACTGTATTTGTAACAAGATTCATGCAGATGTCTAAATATAACGTTTAATTGGTATTTCCTAGTTAATATTACATTAAGTAAAACATTAGAAAATTTCATTGCAAATAACAAAGTAAACGTTGGGATACATATCAATATATGACGTCATGAGCAGGTAGTTCTAACTGTGACCTGGCGATGTGTTTTACCTTGAGGAAACTGAATTAGTTTGCACTATTTTTCACGAATCTCTGTCCCAATAGCGGACAGGAATAGGCTTATATTTAAAATAGGAAATTCAAGATAAAACGTGGCAAAGAAGATCTAAAGATCTTCCTCTTTGGCAGGTGAGCATATTATGATCAGACGCCTTTTTTAAGCTCTCGTTTACTGCCGTCTCTCTAGTTAGCGAGAATACTCTTAGGTATTGTCTAAGTTTACGGCACTGTAGAAGACTAAATTATCACAGAGTCTTACGTCATTGCGTATATATGTTGTTAAAGATTTTTTCTTTGTTATATCTTTATAGCTACAAACACATGTAATATGTATGCTATGATGGCAGCGGCAAAATAAGATCACGGAAGACACATTTTTCTGCTATTATTTCCACTAAGATAACTCCAGCACAATTTATATCCTCTTATATGCATCAAGCAACTATATGCAGCATGTCAACACAAGACTTGGATTAGATCTAGTGCGGATCGAAGAATTTTTACGCAATGTTACATATCTGACTTGACTGAGTTACAGTTAATATGAGTTCGGCTGATTATGTACAACATGTAATGTTTAAGTTTGCACCTTGTAAGCTGACTTTATTATCTGACACTATAGCTACATCTTCTTGTTTCTCTTACATCCAGATGTTACCCTTTCTCGCCTCCATATGACTCTTTCTTCCTCTATTAATTCTACATCTATTCAAATCAACTGATAAATAATACTTACTTCGAGACCCCTGAGAGAAAAATTCTGACCTACGACAGAATTAAAATATGCCCTTTGAATTAAACGACCTTTATAGCTAAAGTGCGTGTTTACTTTTCTAAGGAATAGAAAAGCCATTCTGGGGATACTTCTGGCGTATATTTGTTTCTTTCTTATCTACAAGTACTGTATTAAAATTAATGGACATTTTTAGAAAATAGTGCAATCGTATAGCGATTAATCACGTTGACACGCCGGCTCTCGTTAGATCACCAAAGTTATGTAACGTTGAGCCCAATACGTATCTGGTAGATGACAATTTTAGAATACCAGTCGTTATATGTAGGGGAAAGTCGACACCTACGCGCAAGAAGTGCAAAAACATAATACCGTTATCTCCCATGAACGGGATATACCTACGACTGGGGGCTGGTTGCGAATTCACTATTTCCTTGACACTTTCTCTAGGGTGAATGCATATATAATCAACTAAATTCTTAAAAACTAAGATAGAAGGAAACATTATAGATAGCTAGATAAATAGAGAAAGAGTGTGTAGAAGAGAATGATAATCGTGAGCAAATGTGAACAAGAAAAGACAGAGAGAAAAAAAAATGAGAGTGCATGTGTGCGTGTGTTGATTAGAAAGCGCTAGCGAGAGGATGTTATGTATTTACTTTTCAATGCAACAAAATGTGACACAAGGTGAGCAGGTGGAGATGGCCAGCGTCTCGAAGGGGCCCGCCAGCTTCTCGAAAATGGTCATGAATAGATTTTCCAGCACTTATTCAAAATAGGTAATATCTTGTAGAGTTCACTTCGTAGAAAACAACCGAACTGTTCCTAACTTTGACCAAGAATGGTTAGTCGGTAGAATGTTGGAATGATTGGCAAGAACAGTTCTTCGGCCTGTACGAAAATTGGAGTTGGGACCATTGAGAAAGTGTGTGTATGTGTGTGTGTGTGTGAGAGAGAGAGAGAGAGGGGGGGATACATTGAGAAAGAAAGCGATAAAAAAGAGAGGTAAGTGCTCTAAGAAATCATGACACTTAAACAGTCTTATATAAATATTTAACAATCACTTCAATAAAGAAAGCGATATCAGTTTCCAAGAGAAATAAGGAAATGAGATAAACATTCAAAGTTAATTTTTTCCTTTGCCATAAGTCATATCTGTGTCAGAAATACATTCATATCCTCCCAACGACGGTGTAAATGTTCATTCTGCCGATTGTTAAAATAGAAGTATATATTATGACGATGTTCCCTAGATACAATTCAACGGCTGTGTTCTCATCACCAACAACTAATCCAGTCTTAAAATGGGACGAGATTTAATCGACGTGCATTAAATGGTCAGTGCTTTATTGAAAAGGTCATGAAGTGTACACAGTGTTAAGTCACTTGATGAGCGATGGACAACGTCAACTTGATATGTCGGTCCCAACGTTTAGACAACACTTTTGAAAGGTCATGAACCAAATAAGAACCGGTATCGCCAAAAAGCATTTACATAAAACATTTATATGTGTGTGTGCCCAAAGCTTTATGTGACACACAGACGGTGAAATCTTATAGAGATGCATGGACACATGTAAAAACTAATTTGTTCATTAAATGTGTGTCTGATTAAGTCATATTTGAAACTAAGGCGTGATAAATTAATGCACATGCAATTTTAAACTTAAACATAACAGAGCAAAATAAGTGATAGAATAACGAAAATGCTATTTAGAACTTTAGCGTAACAGACCAACGACATTTTTAAACATTAGCATAACAAATAACGAAAAATTTCTTTTTCATTAATCCTTGAAATTTAACGAAAAATAATTATTTCAAACTATTTCAAACTTAAGCTTGAAAAAGAAAACAGAAAACAATGCTTTGAACTTTACTGCATAGACTAACTAAAATGTAGTTTAAAACATAAACGAAATTTTTATTTTAATCTTGAACATGACAGACTGAAATAAATCCTATGCGTAACTTAAGCTTGACACACACACACACACACACACACACACACACACACACACACACACACAAAAGCATGCTATTTAAAACTTAACCGTGACAGACCAACGCAAAAATGATATTTCAAACTTTAGCTTAAAAGACCAACGAAAATGTCATTTAAAGCTTAAACGCGAGGCACTGATGGGAATTAAATTTTAATGGTACAATCCAAATGATATATATTTTTTAGACTTCACCTTGGAAAACCAATCGACTGGGAAATATTCTTATTTAGATATTTAAATATATCTAAAATAATATTTTGTTTCAATCAACGTGTTTACCGATGGTAATATTATTTTAATTTGAATATGACTGACCAAAAAATCTACAAATAGACAGACAAAGCATTCAATACATATGTGAAAACACGTCTAAACTGTTCCCTAAAGTTAAAGTACACACCATCTTTCCGGTCAAAATTAAATAAGTGAATAGGAGGTTCCACGTGTTATGAATATATCCAAATCATCTGGGACATTCTCTCTCCCGATGTAAAATCTTTCACTGCGTTTGTCTCATTAGACTGCTGGAGTCATTTTATCATGGTATGTAGATCAGAGGAGAAAGTTTAAACTAAAACAGACACTAATTATTTGCGCAATTTCTCGACTCTTCTATTATAGATAGAGTGAGCTAAATTCTACTTATATAAGAAAACGGGGAGTGGATAGCTAGCGCGACTGACTGAAGTCCTGATTGTGTAGGATTCAAGCACAACCTTCGTAATATATATCATTAAGGCCCGTGGGCTGAATAATGACGTAATCGCTGAGGTCATAGCAAGCAAGATCTGCCGAATAGTTAAACTGTCGGCAAGGATTCAAAGAATTTTACAAGAAGCGTTAAAAAAACTTAAAAACGCATTTAAAAAGAGAAAAATAAGGAACATGATTTGTACTGAAACTCATTTAATATTAAAAACGAATTAAAAACTAAAAAGTGCATATACAGACAGTTATACTTTTGAGGCCACAGTTCAATGCACAGGACGAGCCTTTCGAGATGTTGGAGCGGAAACCCAAGGCCGAGAACACCGCAAGGAAAACCCGGACCATGGAGTTCATCAAAAAGGAACAGGCAATTATTGAAGAAACTCCCTAGTGGCCTGTTCGGCTAATATCCAGAAATTTAGGCGTTTTACACACAACTGTGAATGCATGTGTAAAGTAGGACTTGTAATGTAAGGCCTACAGGTGACAAACAAGCCAGATCTTGACTAAGAAGATAAAGACCCTGAGGTTAACCAGGTCCGTAAGGTGGCTTAATAAACTGAAGCATCCCAAGAAGCCAAACATGCTCTGTTTCTTTTCAGGCGAAAATAACTTCTACACAGACAAGGTGCACAACAGCAAGTACCATTGCTGGATTGCTACCAACAACAAGGACTTCCCCAAGGTGAGGAAAACAAAGTATCCGCCCACTGTGTTGTTTCGGGTGAGGGCCACATCACATCGTCGAAATCGGCTTGAAAATCAACACCAAAGTGTACCTGGATTGCTGAATATTGTGATCATTCCCTGGTGCAATCAGGTGGCTGCTGACAGATCCTGGGTGTAGCACAGGACTCGGTGCCGACACACAAGTCTAAAGAGAGCCAGGCTAGACTTCAGAAGGAGTACAACGACTTTGTATCCTTCTCTTACTACCGCCTCCCCAACCTAAACCTGATGGACTACTTCGTTTAATCATACGTCGAGAATATCACTAATTTGATCTCCCAAAACAACAATACCAGCCTGGCACTGGTGGAAAAGGCAAGCTCCTAGTTACGAACCTGTATGGATAAAGTGATTAGTGCTGAAGGCAGCTATATTAAATATATATTAGCTCTACTACATAATCAAGTAAACGGAATTAATTTTTTCAATAAAAGTTTTTAAATATTATAAAATGGACAGAGAATGGAATCTATATAAAAAATAAAACGAATACATTATAAACTAGGAATACGAGTGTCGGCGTTTAACCTATATGCAATGGTTTATCTCTTGTGTGTAGATATTTGTTAAGATGTTATGCTTAGCGAATTTACCATAATTTATTTAGAAAGAAAATTTAGAAAATTAAATCAATATAAAAAAATTAAAAAGTTTATATTTTGTCTCTCGCTCCTGGACAAGGTTCAAAAGAAAGTCGCCAACCTGATAGGTCCTGACCTGTCATCTAGGCTTCAGCCTCTGTCCCATCGACGAGATGTTGCATCCCTCTGCCTGTTCTACAAATACTTTAATGGTGAATACTCTGATGAACTGCAAACACTTGTACCTACCCCCGACAAACCCGACAAGCTATTAAGTCTCATTCCTTTACAGTAGTTCAGAATAAAATCACGCTTTTCTTTTAACGGTTAATTTAAAAAAAAATCTTTTTGAACGCTGTTAACTTAAATTCCTCATTTCAGTTTACATTTTGGAGACGGACGTGTTTTTGTTGAGATAAGTGATTTCAATTTTAATCATACTTTTTATTTTTAGATTCAAATATTAATAACTTCATTTTATTTCAGTATTTAATTTATGTATTTCTGTTTTATTAAATACTAGCTTTTTTTCTCGTCCATAAATGTTTATTTGTCTACCGAGTTGATCTTAAATATTGTATACTCAATCCATTATATTATCCTTTTCAGTCTATCACCCCTTAATTACGCTGGCTTCCATCTTATCTCGCAATTACTTATAACGTCACCAACTAACTTTCGGAAGAACCCCCCCATCCGCTTTTCTTTTATATCGTAAGTTTCTTAAAACGTGACTAGCTAAAGTTTCAGTATTTAATTTATGTATTTCTGTTTTATTAAATGCTAGCTTTTTTTCTCTCGTCCATAAATGTTTATTTATCTACCAAGTTGATTGCAAAAATAGATTACGAATTTGTACTCATTCTTAGGTCGTGAGAGCGGAATCTATCACCATACTTTCCCTTAACACGTCTGTTGGACTTTTATTAAGTAGAATACTTAATAATTTTTTTTTAATGGAGAGTAGAAAACGCATTGTGGATGCGTAATCGGCAGCTCCTGTTACTCTCGCTTCTTCTTATTTGTCCCTCAGTCCTCATTTTTAATGAGTGATTTTTCTGACAAAGGAAGAAGAAAAAGCTGTTTTCTAGGTTGGCAGTATTTTGCGCGAACAGTTGGCAGAGATGGCGGAAATTTTCTGTTTCTATGACTATCCTTGTAGCCATGTCACTAGTAAGGGTGCTGGAGGTAAACGTTTTGTCTGGGCTGACGTTATCCGCCTGATAGTCAGGGACCCGAACCTTGGATTAACCACCAAGGAGGCTGTCCTATCAGCAGGTGCAAAGTACTGGGGCTGCTGTATTGCCATTTGGTGAATGGATTCTGGACCATACAGTAGCTTCTGGTGGGGCCTCTCGATGCCATACTAGAGGGTAATTGTTACGGCTTTACCTTATCATTAGCTACAAATAAAAAAATAAAAAAAAATTCTTCGTTTCTTTTTCTCTCTTAGTTTCCCCTCTCTGTCCTGCCCTAAGCAAATCTGACGACCTAGCCCACAAATTCCAAAAACTCATCATGACAAGTTTCAAGAAAAAATACACGATTAAACCCGGTTCTCCAACTTCCAACGTAGACCCCTACTACCATCTCTCCTTCTCCAACATCAGGGGTCTACGTTCTAACTTTCCAGAGGTTGAAACCCAATTACAGGAGACTAAACCAGACCTTTTTTTAAGTAAAACTGGCATTGGACAGGCTATTTCCCTAGAAGAGTTCGCAATTAAAGGATACTCTTAACTTAACTTCTAAATCTGACCCCCAAGATCGCCATGGGCATGGAATATGTGCCTATATTAGGGATAACTTTCCATGTGGTAGGGACATCTCCATGGAAGATCCTAACTTACCCTATATGTGCTTCCGGGTTGCTTTAGCTCACACTACGGGATTGATATTTACTGTCTATCGCCCCCATAACAGCGGAGTTACTATCTTTCAAAGCATATCTGAGAAAATTGACCAAGTCATATCTGCTTATCCTTCAGCTAACATTCATGTATGTGGTGACTTCAATGTTCACAACGTCGAATGGTTGACCCACTCTAACAAGACCGATGATGAGGGGAGGTTCTCTCATGATTTCTCCATTGCCTATGACCTCACTCAGATTGTTCAGGAACCCACCCGTGTGCCCTACAATGACGGCCAGTATGCGAGCCTACTAGATCTTTTCTCACAACTTGCCCTGAACTATGTTCAGTTTCTGTTCTGTCGCCTCTTGGATCTTCCGACCACTCTGTTGTATCAATTAAGATAAAAATTAAATGTAATAAGTCCCCAGACGTACCTCTCCATCGTACAGTATATCGATACACTAAGGCTGACTGGGATAGCTTCCGTACATTTATATCTGATCTACCTCTGCATTCGATGTTTAAAAAGGATGTGTCCTCTATAGTATTAGACCTGACGGAATGGTTAATCGTAGGTATTGACCGTTTCATACCCTCGAAAAAGTTTCAGCAAAAACCTAACAGCCAGCCATGGTTCTCTCCAGATAGTGCTGCTGCCATTGTGCACAGAAATCACTTTTTCCACTGTTTCCAACGTAATAGATGTATGAAAACTAAAGCCGCTTTCAGGACTGCCAGCAACCATTGTAAGAAAGTAATAAAGAATGCAAGAGAGTTGTATGCGCAATCTGTTAAGTCCAAAGTAGCTGAGCAGCGGCTTGGTTCCCACCAGTTTTGGCAAATAGCAAACAGAATCCTGAACAGAAGCGTGTGCTCCATCCCAACTATTATCAATGGACCTGAGGTAATCTCGTTAGCATAAGACAAAGCCAAACTCTTTGTCAAGAACTTTGCAGCTAATTCTACCCTTTGCGATCAAGGCCGCCAACCCCCAATATTTCCTCCTGTATCAGAAAACACGCTATGTGATATACATATATCTGTACGTGATGTTGCCAAGCTAATCAAAAACCTTGATTCCAGTAAAGCAACTGGCCCTGCCTGACGGTATTCCAATTATAGTACTCAAAAAACTTCAACCAGAACTAGCACCCATACTTACAAAACTGTTTAAACGTTGTCTTAAGGAGAATAGTTTCCCATCTCCCTGGAAAATTTCATCAGTACAGGCCAATACGTCTCTTGTGCTGGAATCTGTATTAAATACAGAAGTAATCAACCATCTCAACAAAAATAACCTTCTTAGTGACACTCAATATGGTTTCCGTTCTGCTAGATCTACAGCAGATGTGCTTACAGTTATATCTAATATGATTAGCAAATCTCTCGACGGAGGCTACCTTTCTAGGGCAATTGCTCTTGACGTATCTAACGCCTTTGATAGGGTATGGCATAAAGGTTTACTTCATAAGATCTCTAGCTCTGGTATTGCTGGAAATGTCTTCTCAATTATTAAATCATTTCTTTCTGATAGGTTCATAAGAGTAGTAGTTGAGGGGCAAAAATCAGAAGCTCACAGTATTAATGCCGGTGTCCCTCAGGGGTCCATCCTGGGCCCAACTCTTTTCCTGATCTACATTAATGATCTTCCAAATCACATCCTTACATCATTTGTAGACATCTATGCTGACGACACTACCATTTATAGTAGCACATCTAAGACAGTAAACGGCCAAGTTCTCTCCAATTCTCTCTTCTCTGATCTTGAGCACGTAGTAAAATGGGGTAAGGAGTGGCTGGTTACTTTTAATGCATCTAAAACCAAGCTTCTCTCTTTACATCATCAACATTCTGATCCCCATCTGGCATCAATTGAAATGAATGGCTCTCGTCTTCAGGAGGCCTCAAGTTTTGACAAGCTTCTTATCTTGACCATTACTCCTGATCTTAAATGGAACACGTACATCAAATCTGTTGCCAAGGCCGCTGGAAAAATGGTGGGATCTTTCTATCGATCCGGTAGATATCTCACTGCTGATGCTATTCTCTACCTATATAAGAGCCAGGTACGTCCAAGGATGGAATACTGTTGTCACATCTGGGCAGGAGCAGCTAGAAAGGACTTGGCCTGCCTTGATAGAGTTCAAAATAGACTTCGTAGCCTCGTAGGAGATGTCCTTTTCTCTTCCTTGCAACCTCTATCTCACAGAAGAGATGTTGCGAGTTTGTCTCTGATGTATCGTTAATTTCATGGAAAGTGTTCGACTCAGCTTCAATCTATGGTTCCCCCTCGCCAAACTTTCACAAGAAACACTCGTCTAGCTGTAAACACTATCAATAATTCCCCCCACTCTTTATCTGTGCCTGCACCTAAACGTAGATTCCATGAACAAAGCTTCTTTCTTAGAACTGCACGCCTGTGGAATTGTCTTCCGTTTTCCTGCTTTCCGGCTGACTACAATATGGTTGTCTTCAAGTCTAATGTAAATAGGTTCTTGATGGGCCGTTCCATATAAGTTATCAAATTTACCAAATTTTCATTACTAATGATTACTATATTGTCCAATTTCTACTGTACACTCTTTAACCCTTGTCTTTGAGTGGCCTCTTGGCCTTGATAATGTGGTGATGTCTATGTAAAAAAAAAAAAAAAAAAAACAGCCAGCCATGATTCTCCCCAGAATGTGCTGTTGCCATTGCACACAGAAATAACTTTTTTAAAAGCTAACAACGTAATAGATGTACTGAGACTAAAGCTACTTTCAGGACTGCCAGCAACCACTGTAAAAGAGTAATAAAAAATGCAAGAGAGCTATATGCTCAGTCCGTGTAATCCAAAGTAGCTTAGCAGCGGCTTGGTTCCCACCAGTTTTGGCAAATAGCAAACAGGATCCTGAACAGAAGCATGCGTTCTATCCCAACCGTCATCAATCGACCTGATGTCATCTCGTCAGCATAAGACAAACTATTTGCCAAGAACTTTGCAGCTAATTTTACACTATGCGATGAAGGCCATCAACTCCCCATATTTCCTCCTATAATAGACAGCACGTTATTCAACATACCAATATCTGTGAGTGAGGTCGACAAGTTAATCAAGAACCTTGATTCCAATAAAGCAACTGGCCCTGATGGCATTCCAATTATAGTGTTGAAAAAGCTTCAACCAGAACTTGCCCCCATACTTACAAAACTGTTGAAGTGTTGCCTTAAAGAGAAGTGCTTTCCAACACCCTGGAAAACCTCATCAGTATACCCTGTATTTAAGAATTCAGGTGATAAGTCATCTCCCTCTCAGTGCAGACCAATAAGTCTCCTTTGTCATGAGTAAGCTGCTGGAATCCATATTAAATAGAGTAGTCAACCACCTTAGCAGAAATAACCTTCTTAGTGACATGCAATATGGTTTCCGTTCTGCTAGATCTACACCAGATGTACTAACGGTTGTATCTCATAGGATTAGTGAATCTCTCTACAAAGACTTCCTTTCTAGGGCAATTGCTCTTGACATCTCAAAGGCATTCGACAAGGTATGGCATAAAGGCCTACTTTACAAGATTTCCAGCTACGGTATAACTGGAAATGTTTTCTCAATTATAAAATCATTTCTCTCTGATAGGCTCATAAGAGTAGTGGTTGATGGGCAGAAATCAGAGGCCCACAGTATTAATGCCGGAGTCCCTCAGGGGTCCATCCTGGGCCCAACTCTCGTCCTGATCTACATCAATGATCTTCCAAAACACATACTTAAATCATTCGTTGATATCTATGCTAATGACACGACCATCTATGGCAACACATCAAAGGCCGTAAATGACAAAGTTCTCTCTAATTCTCTCTCCTCTGATTTTGAGCGCATGGTACAGTCGGGGGAGAGGTGGCTGGTTAATTTTAATGCATCTAAAACCAAACTCCTATCTTTACATTATCAATGCTCTGATCCCCAGCTGGCATCAATTGAAATGGATAGTTCTCGTCTAGGAAGGCTCCATGTTTTGACAAGCTTCTGGGTTTGACCTTTACTCCTGATCTGAAATGGAACACATACATTAAGTCTGTTGCCAAGGTCGCTGGCAAAATGGTGGGATCCTTCTACCGCTCCAGAAGATATCTCACTATTGATGCAATTCTCTATCTGTATAAAAACCAAGTACGTCCAAGGATGGAGTATTGTTGGCACATCTGGGCAGGAACTGCTAAAAACAGCCTATCCTGCCTTGACTGAGTACAAAATAGACTTTGTGACTTAGTGGGGGATGCCCTTTTCTCTTCCCTGTAATCTCTCTCCCACAGAAGAGACGTTGCGAGCCTGCCTTTGTTTTATCGTTATTTCTGTGGCAAGTGCTTGTCTGAACTTCAATCTAGTCACCAATTTTTCACGATAAACACCCGTCGAGCTGAAACCACTGTCATCAATTTTCCCCACTCTTTATCTGTGCCTAAATCAAAATGTAGATTCCATGAACAACGCTTCTTTCTTAGAAGTGCACACCTGTAGAACTCTCGTCCGTGTGCCTGTTTCCCACCTGACTACAACTTGGATGTCTTCAAGTCCAACATAAACAAATTCCTGATGAACCGCTCCCTTAAGTAAGACAATTCATCAAATCTCCAATACTAACGATTACTATGATACCATCCCATTGATTACTGTACACGCAATAACCCTTATCCCCGAGTGGCTTCTGAGCCTTGATAAGTGGTGACCTCCATGTATAAAAAAAACAAAAAACAAAATCCCTAGGTGCAAGAAAGCCTTTTACTCCAATAGTTTCTTCCCCAGAACGGCAGATCTTTGGAACTCCCTTCCGGGATTCTGCTTTCCAAACTGTACTGATATGCAGACGTTCAAGTGTAATGTGAACAAACATCTTTCTACTCATCTCCCTTCATAATGCCCCTGCAAATTAAGTTCCTGATAGTAGACCCCTGCTTCAAAGTGGCACTGTGCCTTGTTTGGGGTGAAAATTGAATAAAAGAAATATACATATATATAGTTGGTCATTAAATGCGGGGCATTTCTCAAAATTCCTATATAAAGTGCGGAATAAGTGAGGAGCTGTTCTGGGGTAGTTTACAGATCTATATCTATGATAATATTAATTCGTCTGGGACTATGCAAGCAAGAAATTTCTGCTGTTGAGCAAAGAGCACACGCGTAGTATAACCACTCGCAGTGAACACTAGGACTCTTTAACATTAACATTGTGACCCCCTAAAGAGGAACAAAACAGGCCCATTTAAATTTTTAAATTTTTAATTAAAAAAAAAAAATCCAAATCAAAAATATTTTAATATTCAAAATATCTTTCATATGTCGCACTTATTTTATATATATATATATATATATATATATATATATATATATATATATATATATATATATATATATGTGTGTGTGTGTGTGTATGTGCGTGTGTGTGTGTGTGTTGTTTTTGTAAAATACGTTTTTTTTAAATTATATTTCAATCTTTGTATACCAATCTTTTTTTATCTAGAAGCTCAATGTATGTAAAAGATAATAACAGATTATATATAAAAGAATAACTCTATAGTAAAATTTCAAGGTTCAAATATTTATTTTTAGTCGCGTGCAAGCGACTCTATAAGTCACTCCTCGGACGGTCAGTCGGTCGGTCTTTCGGTTGGTCTGTTGGTCTGTCCGTGACAATTTTATGCTTGGCTCAAAGATCAAAGGTCTGTTGTTAATAGATGTTGTTCTTAGCTTTTCTTGGCCTTTTGGCCAAGATCAAAGTGTAGTATCTGCTCGGACAGATACTGAAAACAAAGACCATATGTGGGGGCAGCTTCACATATAAGACCTTGGTCAATGTAGGGGAAACCCTTCATACCAATTGTCATTATACAGCTCCTTGCTCCTCGGGGAGTTGATCCCCATTTCCCCTTCACCCCTCGTATTAAAAATCGGCCTTGTGCCTAATTTTCTCGGGGGGGGGGTCAAATAAATACCATTTTGTTGGTCATTTGGCCAAGATACAAGTGCAGTATCTATTCTTACTACATGCTGTACTTATTGTGATATGAAGTGGGGGATCACTTTTCTGTAATAATTTAATATAAAATGATCACCCACTTTACAACCAGTCATTCTCCAGATCATTAATGTTGTTTTTGAAGGATTCCAATTATTTTTTAAGCATTCAAGTCATTCTTAAGGTCACTCAATTCATCCTTAAGTTCATTAAAGTCATTCTAAGTCATTTACTTTTTATTTATTTAAGTCATTTCAGCTCATTTTTGGGTCATTTTAGTTTATTTTTAAGAATTTCATGTCAATCCTACATTCACGCATTCATTCATTACACGAGAGCACGCGACTAGTGGCTATCGACCTTGTTTATGCAAAAAATCTGTACAATTTTATAAATCTGTTTCGTAATGCAGAATCAAACGGTTATTATTCTGTCATTACTGTATCTTTTCATGCATAAACACTTCAGAGAAATTAGAAATTCTTTGCTTAGATAAAGAAACATGTATGTAAAACCATTATTCAAAAAGAATAAAAGTCTAATAAAAATATTTGTTTTGGCAGCCATCTTTATTTATATTGCAAAGCTAGACAGGTTTTTATTTACGTATGAATTAAAATGTTTTGAGAAGTTTCTTTTCTACAAAGACATTACTCACTATTATTAATATTATTACTACTGTTTTATTTATCTAATATACCTTTTCTTTAATGTGTAAGCTAGGATTATATCTAAAAAGGTTTTATATCGGTTGAAAAGACTAAACTAATTCTTTACATTTTGGTAATTTACTAACATAAAGATGGTGTATATATATATATATGTCAGGCCATGTCATATGCTACTGGTACCATGTATATATATATATATATATATATATATATATATATATATATATATATATATATATGTCAGGTCATGTCATATGCTACTGGTACCATGTAACCCAGTACTACCTGCCTCATGGTCGGGTCACCGGCGACTAAACTGGTTCCCCCACCAGACTTGTTTGGTGAGGAGGGCGGCTAGTCTCCCTGAAGGATTAAAAACAAGACCTTCCAAAGGGCGAATGAACTCTTTTTCTGGGTCAACGGCCAACTAGCACCGTGTATATTTGTGTGTGTGTGTGTGTGTGTGTGTGTGTGTGTGTGTGTGTGTATATGTGTATTGGGGTAGAGAGGGCTCCCGTAAGCCGTGGTGAAGGCAACCTTTCTAGGAGAAGCAAATCTCTGATTTAAAAAACCATAAAGCGGAAGACCAGTACCCGCATTAAGCTGGTCTGCAGTTTGATTCGTTGCTGCCTATCTTGCTCTTGCTTGTTGCTGGATCTCAACATTTTGAACCGAGAGAGAGACTTATCTGTCGTACAAAGCTAAGACTCTTTAACATCATATTTGTATAGATACTCCCTTAGACATTTGGGCTCATGGATTTTAAATGTCTAAGGGAGTGGCACTCGTCTGACAAGACGTTGCAATCATCATATATATATATATAAATTTAGTAATGTGATTGATAATTTAAAAATCAAATTAGAATTAAATCAAAAATCCGTTTCATAAGAAGGAACAACAACAAAATCAATAATTTGTGCGATCGTTTCGGAAAACAATGTTTTTATTGTGGTAGACATCAAGCTACGGACAATTTTTACATATAGTATTTTTAACAAACAAACTTTCCTCATCAGCAAAGTATTGGGAAGGGTTTTTGTATATGTAAAAGACACCATAAATAAACCTAGCATTAAAAGTAAGGCAGATGTATCTGGAAAAAATTAAGATAAATGTATGGATTTACTTGATAAGAAAATTAATATGGGTTAAAGATAGAAATAAAATAGAGTAAAATTATAAATCTAAATTTGGTTTAAGTACAATATTATAATAATATATTTCTAATAAAACTCATAGACACATACACATATGCATATATACATATATACACGCATACACATATATACATATACACATATGCATACATATATACATAAATACACATACATATATATATATAAATACAGACATATATATACATACATATATATATATATAAATATACATAGAAGTATTAACCTTTTAATTTTTCGCCTTTTGAAATCACGAACTAAGGTCAAAGCACTCATATGGATGTTTGTTATAGCTTTTCAGCTTATGAAATGATAGATTTTCAAAAGGAATGCTAATGGAATATTTTATATCCGTTAGCATACTTTTGATTAAAAACGCTAAAATTTAAACTCGAAATAAAGGGGAAGATAATCTTATTTGTATAATTAAATAATGCAAGGGAGATAATTAGTCATATTTCTTTAATTAAAGAATGCAAGGGAGGTAATTAGTCTAACTTTATTTATTACGGAATAATAAAACAATATTGTAATCTATTTTTAAATTATTGAATTTAATATCTGATAATTTATTTATTTATTGAAATTAAAATATATCATAGGTTAATGTTAAGAATATATTTTAATAATCTATAATAATGGTCGATATATCAGATTAATTAATAATAACAATAATATTTTTGATAAAAAAAATTATTAATAATCATTTCACGATATCGTTTAATGTTACTATTGGATACTAATAAGTAATTTTTAATGATTTAAGGTGGTTTATATTTATTAAATTTAAACCAACGTTTATGACTGCATGTGAAGATTAGTTTTTCTCTTGAATTTAATAGGGTGGTTGTATTTTTTATATCTTCATATTGCAAAATTTTTAGGGTCTCTTTTGTACATAGTGCACAGAATTTATCTCCTGGTTTATATGGTTTGCAAGATCCAATTACTTGCCATTTCAACTTGAATATATTGTTATTCTTGAGTTGCCAAATATGCTTGGATAGAGTAGTTTGGTTTGACAGGGAGTTATTTTTAAAAGAATATTTGTGCGTTGAAATTCTATGTTTTATTAGGCCAGATGTGGAACCAAAATATATTGCCTCTTGTTTATTGTGATTATTTTCCGGTAGATTTGGTGTTGGATTATTATATGGTGTGTCGGTTTGTAATTGATTGGTAGATTGGTTTAAGTTGGTGTCATTATTTAATCGGGTGGTTGAGTTATGGTTGCTAATAGATTCATGTAGATTTGGGGGGTTTGATACTGTGCAGCTATAGATTACATTTTTTTATTTTACATGAGCCTTGTAGGGACATTTATTTTTTCTTCTACTGTTACGGTCAGCTATATTTTGTATAATTGTATTTTGTAGCTTATTAATTTTTTACTATTAGAACGAATTATTTTTTGATGAAGGTTTGGCATAGTAGAGTAAGACACTTTGGTTGTATTCTTATTGAATATTTTATTATATCTATGGGGGACTTTAAAGTTCCTATCTAATATTTTTAAAAATTCTCTGGCTAAGTTTGTCTCTAGATTTTTGGAATATGGAGGGTTGAACCATAGGGTCTCCTTATGTCTATTCTTACGTTTACGGGTTTTCGTTTGTTGTTTATTTGTATTAGTATCTAATATTTGTGGTTTGGTTTTATATTTTTTGTCTCTTGGTAATTTTTCTTAACTCGTATACGAGAAGACATTGCCATATTATAGGTTATTACGCTCTTAATAGGTTTATTTTCAATGCAGTTTATGTTTCTATCATTTTTATTTATGAATTTAATTTGCGAATTGTATCCTGAGTTTTTAAGGGCTTCATTGTAATATTTTTCATTTTTGTTAAATATAGATTTGCTAGAAGACAGTCTAGAAATCCTTAAAGCGATATTGGGAACTATTGATTTTGATATTGATTTAGGGTGGTTTGATTCATTGTGGACATATAGTACAGATTGGTTAGGTTTATGATAGGGTTCAAAGGTAGAATTCTCAAGATTTAAGGTTATGTCTAATAAATTAACAATTTTTTTTATTAGAGTCGATTTTTATAGTAAGTCCATTATTTTTAAATAATTTATGTAGAGATTTAATTGCTTTTTCGTAATTATTATTTGTAGAGTTAGTTAGGAAAAGTGCATCATCTCTGTATAGTCCTCCTTCAAGTTTGAACTGTTTGTGGAGTATACAATGAATTTCATTTAAAAGGAAAACGCCAACTAGATCGGTGACCTGAGCCGAGTCTGTCGAGCCCATTAAAATGTTGAAATGGTTAGGGGTATTTTTCCTGGTCCAATACTTATTAGCAAAGGTTATTAAAGACTCTCTAGCTACAAGTATTACTTTAATTTCGTCTTGAGTAATATTAGTTAATTTTCGTGCCATTAATAGAGATGTATTTAGTAGGATCGGCGATAAAGATTGGTAATATGATTCAATATCAAAAGAAAGACATTTAATGTTATTCTTATTTTGAATGTTAGAAAACCAGTCGATTACTTGGTTGGAAGATTACCATAGTGGGTATTTTATTACAGATTTAATTTTGGGGATAATTCTATCTAATATGTTTTTACTAACTAGTCCTATATCTGATTTTGAGGGGCAGATGAGTCTAATAGTAGGATTAATATTAAAGCTTTGTTTGTGGTTTTTTAAAGTTAATCTCGGGGTACCTGGTACCGTTATTTCCGTGTATTTATCTATTTTAAGTTTAGTTAAAATGTTTTTGCGTCATTATTTATTCCATTTAGTGCTGACTTATTTGTTGTTTTGTAATTTTTATTAAGTTCTTTATATATTAGATTTTTATACTGTATATAGTCCATTGTGTAAAAATTCCGCCGGTACTATCAGTTTATTTTGGTGGCTTTTAGAAATAGATTTTGAAAATTCATTTATTTTTTTAAGGGTTGGAGTGACATATTTTTTGTTTTTCTTAAATTTAATATTTTTAATCAGGTTGATCAAATCATTTTCAAATTTCTCACACATATATATATACGTATTAAAAGGCATAATTGTCTGGCGAGAAATAACTATGAGTATTGTGATCTGAACCCACCATACACTAGCTGGCGATAACTAACTGAAAGGTAATGTGATCTGCACCCACCAGACTGGATGGTGATAAGTAACTTATTAGTATTGTGACCTGGACCCACTATACACTCGCGGTGATAAATAACCTCTAGATATTGAGAGCAGTACCCACTATACACTGGCTGGCAATTAGAAATTTGGTATTGTGATCTGCAACAAGCATACAGATGGTGGCGATAAATAACTTATGAGTATTGTGATCTCTACCTACCATACACTGGCTGGCGATAAAATGATTAAGAGTATTATGGTCTGTACCACCAGACACTTGCTGGCGATAAATAATTCATGAGTATTCTGATCTGCACCGATCAGACACGGGTTGGCGATAAATAACTTATGAATGTTGTTATCTGTACCCACCCTAAACGGCTGGTGATAAGTAACTTATTAGTGTTGTGATCTGCACCTACCATACACTAGCTGGCAATAACTAACATATGAATATTATGATTTGTATCTACCGTACACTGGTTGGCGATAACTAATTTGTTAGTGTTGTGATCTGCACAAATCATACCCTAGCTGGCGATAAATAATTTCTGAGTATTCTGATATACACCCACCATACACTGGCTGGCGATAAATAAATAGTTTCGCCCCATAAAACAAACGATATGAGTATTTTTTTAAAAAAAAACTTGTTTTCTATGGGTTTTCGGGTGTGCTGACAACGAATATAATATTTCAATTTTCCACGACTAATAAAACTAATAATAGTGGTAATTTTAACGGATGTTGTTTTTTGTAGAAAGATACTGCACCTTTACCAATGTTTCCCCAAAACCTCTGGCCTTGAGATAAGAGAGACTTAAACTTGCTGCTATGGTTTCAAATGATCTGAAATAACAACATGAGCCAACTTGATTCATAATATTTCTCATAGGTTATATGTTCCCTCTTTTGGAAAAAAAGGTACGATTATGAATATCACACGACCCTTATACACTGTGAAATGTACTTTATGTATAAAAAAAAACAAAAAAGGGAGATATTACATATGAGAAATATTTGGAATCAACCCCCCCTTGCTTATATTTCAGATAATTTGAAACCAGAGCAGCAGGTTTATATATATATATATATATATATATATATATATATATATATATATATATATATGTGTGGGGGGGGGGTTGTATGTATATATATATATATATATATATATATATATATATATATATATATATAAACAATTGTATTTTGAATTCCAATGACCAAATCTCAGTTCATATTTTTATTTACCAAATTCTCAAATTCTCTAAACAATCAATGAAACTCTTGGCAATTGTTTTGTGCAGAAACGAGCAATAACAAATAGGCACATAATTACCAGGAAGTTTCGCTCATGTAACGAATCAGAACACTTCAGGAGAAAAATCTTCAAACAAAAACAGATCCAAAAGCATTATTTCTTATGTATGTCCTCTAATAGAATGTACTATATCAAAAATATATATTAAAGATTAAATCCAAAGATCCAATTATATTAATCTATGGGTATTTTTTTTATTTTGCCGACCCTTCGGCATTCACTTCTAATTTGTCGACTTTCCTAAGTTTTCGGGTACGCTGAGAACGAATATCGCATTTATTTTTTGTGCAAACGCGCACTTATCCGTATTTGAAGACAGTCAGTATCCAACGTAATCACTATTGTTTTTGTTGGCGGCCATCTTGTTTCCCATTTAGGAAAAAATGCCAAAAACAGCCAAACGGAGCAAAAAGAGCCAAAACATGGCCCCCAAAACATTTTTCGGCTTCAATGCCGAAATGATCCCCCACCCCGCCCTACCGGATATTTTTTGCTTCCCGATATAATAAAGACACCACAACACACCCGCGCCCGCCCTATCCATAGAAAAAACGGTTAATTAAACTAAAAAGCACCTGTTAAACTGCAGGGACTTTCAAAAGTCACCACAGAATTACGCCACCCTATATGTAAAACGATGTAACTTTATAATGAATTAATATTATCAATATAACTTTTGTACCATTTAAAAGAAGAAGGGCAAAATAAATCAGTAATAATTTAAAAAAAAAAAAATTCATCGAACTTGAAATTGCGAAACGAAAATCGTGTTTACATAATTGGCGCTTTAAAATAACGTTCCAATGTAGTAGACATTCCGAACGTGATAAATAAATCTAGTAAAAATCAACTAATAGTTAGATTTTCGTGAAATGTTCAATACTTATCCATTTTAGAATGAAATTATATATAAAATGCGGTTTTCGTAAAATATACGAGGGGAAATATTTTTTTAGTGCATGTTCCCATTCACCATATTTATTTTTTTTCAAAATTCGAATAAAATATGTTTAAATCTATCGAAAATTATATTTATGATGAAACATAAGAGTTCAAATAAGTAAAAAATATTTATTTTTAAAAATTTAAATACACATATTGAACAAAAATTTACCTTGAAGTTGCAATTAAAAAATTGATATAAACTTAATATTATTATGTTTTTAATAGCATTTTTCGACTTAATATATACTATAATCTGTTGAATCGCCAAGAAAAAGAAAGTTCGTAAATATTAATCATTTTTTTAAAAGATTATAACGATTAAAATTCCATTATTTCAAAATGTTCCATTACAACATAGATTTTTAATTAATTGTGTTTAATTTTTTTGGAAATATTAAATTCTGATATAAACATGGCTCTTGTCAGCTCTTTTATCGCCAGCCAATTTGAAAACATTATTGCACAAATATTAAGCATTTTGTAGGCCTCCCTCATATTTTGTATGTCTCTTTTTACCGAACAAAATATGGCAACCACATGAAAATTCAGTAAAACCGTTTTTCATATTTAATATACAAATGTATATATTATATAATCATTAAACTGTGTAAATCTTAAAACCTAACAAAATTATAACAAATATTAATTATTAATTGCAGTTTGAATAAGATGAACAAAGGTTTTAAAAAATCATTAAGTCACTTCTGCTTTTCCATAATTCGTAGAGTTAACACAAATCTGACGTCATGGAAACATGCGGTCCATTCTTCATAATTATTTGGCAGTCCCTAAAGTTCTGTATTTTAATACCTCCCCCCCCCAAAAAAAAAGAAAGAAGAACATAAAATATGCTTTTGTTAATAGCTCGTGAAAACTTTTTTTTTTTAGATCGATTAAAAGGGGTTAATACCATGAACACCGTAAATTTGCGACGGATTTGGTTATCAGATTTGTGGTTAACAACATCGAATATCCCTAAAAAACAACAAATTAGTGGTCGGTGTTCTGTTGTAGCGAAAGATAATATTTACCTTTTTTTTAAATTTATTTTAATAAATATTATTCTAAATACTGTTTTTAATTTGTGGTTTTTTCTTTACGTTCTTTCTTTTCGCTCAGGATTTCTTGGAATTTACCCCTTCCCCCTCCAATGAACCTTACTTTCTTTTGCGCCAACGTTACAAGTGGCATATTTAGCTTCTTTTGGCGTTTTTCGGAAAACAAGATAGCCGCCATTAAAAAATATAAGGATTACGTTGGATAGTGAATGTCTTCAAATATGGATAACTGCGTGTTTGCGCAAAAAATAAATGCGATATTCGTTCTCAATGTATCCGAAAACCTATAAAGTCGACAAATTAGAGGTGAATGCCGAGGGGTCGGTAAACTAAAAATTTACCAATCTATATTTCTCTCCGTCCATCCATGTTAAAAATTTCTCTCTTTCATTCTAATATTCTTTAAGCGTATATCATCATCATGTGCTATCCTTCGTGTCCGAAAACGACTTCCTGTAAACCATCATTCTCCACTTGTCACGGTCGCGACTGAGGGTCTACCAGCTTCCATTAGGGATCGACTTGTCCTTTACATTTCGTTTGACGTTGTCACGAAACCTGAGCTTAAGTCTGCCTATGCCTCGTACCCCATCCTCCAGTTGTGAAAACAGTATCTGTATTGGTAGTCGGGAGTTCTCCATTCTGTTTACGTGCCCGGTCCATCTCAGGGTTTTCCCGATGAGCAGGTCATACATGCTTGGGAGGTTGGCTTGTGATAGTCAGGTCTTTATTTTGCCAGACCTTCTGTTTGAGTTTTCCATAGGATATGGAGGCATTAGCCATTCTTGTAGAAATCTCCTCGTCCAATTTACTGTTGTTCATGACCGTGGTCCCTAGGTATTTGAATTTGCTGACATTGTAAAGCTCCTGGTCTTGCATCTTAATTGGCTGGCGTGTTGCTGGTATATATATATATATATATATATATATATATATATATATATATATATATATATATATATGTATATATATATATATATACATATTTCAAGATGTTATTTCTCTTGTCGTTTATTTCTTCAAGCATGTTAAAAAGTTTAATTCTTTAGAGTAGCGACTTCGTAGCGCAGAATCATTCATGAAACATGTGCTGTAAAGAATTGAATATTTTATTATGCTTAAAGGAATGAACGCTTGACAACACTATGAAATTTTGAATGTAGACCTTTTGTTATTAATTTATATATGTCCTGTAGCTACACTGAGCTTCACAAATTAAATGACTGGCATAAATAAAAGGTGAAATGTAATTAGAATAAACATGTTTTCCCATAAACACACACACACACACACACACACACACACACACGAACAATCACTTTTTACTCTGCAACCTGGTATTCCATCTAAAGGGAAGAGTCATCTAACATGAGAATGAAAAGAATTTAATATAAAATCGACAGTTAGATAACCCTAACCTTAACCTTAACCCTAAGCTTAAACAACAGTCGCTGAAACATTTCTTTATACATAGATTGATTGCTTATTATTAGGGCTAAGAGAGAAGCATATGCTTTTCATAGTTTTGACTCTCAAATGTGTATGTTTTTATATAGAGTGATGTGGTTCTCGGTTGATTAACTGTGTTTAACTGTGTATATACGCAAGATTCAAAACAATGAAAAGAATAGTCTGTTGTTATAGCCCTACTAATAAATTCACATAGAAGTGCAATCCTTTATTGAAGGGTGCCGTTAGTAAACTTTCCGACCTACCTCCTGTTTCTTTTACAGTCCTAATATTTAGAAATTTTAATGTAATGTCAACATATATCTTGCTGCAAGACTCTTCTCAGGATACCCCCCATACATTTTGCCTTTATAGCGTTTTACTTTTAAGTGGTCACACACCTTGCTTGTGTTTAATAAAGTAAAATAAATAGAATTTGCGGTAATGATGATAACATGGAATCAGCAGTTCGTGACTGTAACCATTAAACTATACCATTCTGATTCTGTCTCATATACAATTCAATAAATATACACGTATTCATTTTATTTCGCACGTGGAGGCGCTTTATTGGCGAACTCAACCGCCTCGTATTCCTGCAGTCAAATGTATTGTCGGGTGTAGATCTCGATATTATTTAATTAATGATATGAGTTGATAGGAAACAGAACAGAAAAATAAAATGTAAGTTATATAGAAAATTTACCTGGAGCAGTGGCATACTGTGGTGGTGCTTTGAGACGAAAATATGGTATTGTGTTACAATATGCTGAACAAAAGAAATTGTGCATATAATCGAGATAACTGTAGAATACAGCAGAGAATATTTTTGTGATTGCTGAAGTAATAACAATATTAGTTGAACCATTGTAAATTATTGGGAACGAAGAATAACCTCGGGGAGAATTTTCCGAGGTCAGTTATTACATTTAATTAAAATGGAGTTTTGTATAAATATATCTTTTTTTCAAGATAGGAAGAAGGAAAAATAGAGATCGCTTTAATATGTAAGGTTATATGCATATGGTTTTCAGGGGAATGAAAACAAAAGGCAACAGATAGAAATGGTTGATACAATTTTGATATTAAAACGAAATTAAGATTCTGAAAGGAACTTAGGTAATTAATAATTGATAATCGATTTGTGGAAAAATCTGGAGAAACGTAGAAAATTGATGGAAAATGCGAAGAAGAGAGAGAAAATACACAAAAGGAACACTGTAAAAATAAAGACATGAAAAGAAAGAGATGTAATTCATAACAGATATTCGTCAGAAATGTATTGTATGATATAAGAGGTGGAAAAGATAACAAAATCAGTGTGTGAACAAAATGGACGAGGAAGAATGACTTGAACGAAGAAGGTGATTAAAGAAACAATAACCAAATATTAAAAAGAACGAGTTGAATTAAAGAACGAGTTTAAAAGAGTAAATGAAAACAGTAACAAGAAGTCGTATGACGAAGAGAGAAGTCATAGACAGTAAACGATAAAAAAACAACAAAAAGAGAGGAATAACAGGGGTCGTTGCAAAAGCAAAGCTTTTAACTTTTAATTAAAAAAATTAACGAGCTACGATGACAGGAAAAGTGGTACCATTAAAACCGGCGATCTTTTTTGCAGAACAATACTTTTTTTTTTTTTGCATAGTCTTCACTATACTTAATGCACTTTGGGATGAATTCCGGGACGCATCTCTGCTCCTGGCGTACGTCCATGACAGGGGTTGTTTTCTTAGAATTTCACACCATCGATATCTCCAACAAATAGATGTCATTTCCAGGTCATAAATGTGATTAGCAATACTCTCTGATCCATTCCGGTGGAATAGAAATAGGAAGAATAAGTTTTAGAATCTCCCTTAAAGATATTCGAAGAATACATGAAAGACTGGAGAAGAATTTAATTTAATGGTCTCTGAAAAAAAAAAACAAAGTATAAATACACACGAAACTAACCACAATCAAATCAAATAGAAATGCGAAAACCGAATAAAAATCAAAAGATAGAAAGTGAAATATAAATACAAGAAAATTTAATACAAATTAAAAATGGAGAAAGTATAAAAACTAGAAAACGACGTAAAAAACAAGAAAAACAAATAAAACAGTAAAAAAAAAACGAAAAGAAATAATAATAATAAAGAGTAATAAAAAGAAAAATAAATTGTTAAAAAATAAGTGAATAAGTAACCTAAAATTAAAGAGAATTAGATGAAAGAAAAAATTCGAAGTAAAATAACGAGTTAAAGTAAAGGAAACGAACAAAATAGAGTGAATTAAACAAACATGAAAAGTAAAAAAGGAAATTGAAATACAATAAAAAATATAAAAGATGAAAAATGAAAGATACTTATAGTTTATACACTTTAAAAACACAAAATAGAAACCAATAAATAGATAAGAATAAAAATTAATTGACAGTGAGAGAAATTTAAAAAAATAGAGAATGATAAAAATAAATAAAAGAAGAGAAGAAACAGACACTAGAATAAACAATAAAACAAAAAATGAAATAGAGGATAACATAAAGGAAAAAAAATGAAGCAAAAAGACCCTCAAGGAGCTGATTTTCCTTTCCGATAAGCAACATAAGATTTGATCCATTAAATAGAAGTAACATTTTTTAATATATCACTTTTTCAGCTTTCATTAACCAAGTAAGAAATTTAAACAGCCACGAGAAAATAATTCTCAAATTAACAAGTAACTACTCGTAAAGTGCATCCCTTACGAATAAAACCAAATCCACTCCTATCCTTGCGTCGGTCATCAAACTAATCCAATCCACTAATATGGGCGTCAGTGTTTCGCTCCAGATCAAACTGGGCCAACTGGAGCACATTTAAACCAATGATATAATTTAGGGTAACATTAATGGCCTGCTGTGATAAAATAACTGCCTATGACCTAAAGGACCAGTTAGTATTGTATGCATAAATGAAGAAAACTTTAAAAGACCAAACATAGCAGCAAGCTGTTATATATTCAACAGCTGTCAGTTCCTGCGTCCTATTGCGACAAATGTTAGCAGGATACGAACGGAAACGGAAACACGAAAAAAATGTTAAAGACTAAGTGAAGCGGATTAAGATAGTTTTTGATCAAACTGAAAAAAGAAAGTGATAATCAGAAAACGCCAATAAGCTGAGAATATATATACATGGATCTTTATAATAGCATTATATATATATATATATATATATATATATAAACACACATATATATATATATAAACACACATATATGTATATATAAATACGTATATATATAAACACACACATATGTATATATATAAAGACACACATGTACACACACACCCACATATATATATACATATATATATATATATATGACACAAGCATGTTGACACACGTGTTCTGACCAGATCACTGAAGTTAAGCAACGTTGAACTTGAAAAGTACCAGATTGGTGACCATTTGAGATGGCTACACGCTGTATGTGCAGCGCTGAGTCAAAGAAATACCCATGTTTGTATCTGGAGGTGCATTAATTCACTAGGAAAGATTCAACCCCAGACTTTTTAAGACATGCATCCAGGAGGAAGAAACTATGACCTAAAAACCTATATATATATATATATATATATATATATATATATATATATATATATATATATATATATATATATGTCGTGTGTGTGTGTGTGTACGTATATATATATATATATATATGCTGTTAGTTTAATAATGAGTATCTTATGTAACTTTCGTACAACTTTGCAGACACATTCAATCGTGATAATAAAATACTACATTACATCCTTGGACCAACACCATACCATCGCAACATCATTAGGGAAAGAGTTACCTATTTCCCCTATAAATATTTAGTCTTACCGTCGCCACAAGTCTGAGGGAAAGTCTACACTTGCACAAATTCTACACTTTAACTGCCTGTAACTGTCTCATACACACACAGATATACTATTAAACATCTCGTAGTAGATTTAAAAAATAATAAAGTTTTCTTCAGGAAAGTCCGCTGCATCTGATAAGGTGCCCTCTAATTCTCTTATTCCGCAATTAGATCATTCTAATCGGACACTTCAAAACATTACAATATGGCGTCGCTAGAACAGATATTGATTCGCACGGCATCGTTTCAGTTAATAGGCACGTAATTTCAAACATATAACAACAGCTTACAAACCTTCCACCGTTTTTACTTAAATAATGACTGTTATATATCTTTGCTAAGACTAAAACATACACAAACATTGCGTATATTATATAGTAGAAAATGCATCTTTTACATTTTTCTTTCTCTCTTTCTTTTGTGTTCGCCGCCATCAAAAGTAAACAATTTACTAGTAGTTGTTGACCGATATTATATCAGTCTGGGTTTTATGAATAATGTTTGCTTATTTTTTTTTCTGTTTGCACATCTATTTTTTACATATTAACTGGTACTTCTGCAGTTTAAATCATGTATTTCCTTGAATCTTGCTCAGCAATGCCCGGCGAACTACGAAAACCGCCGGATTATATCGCGCGCTCCTAAGTTAATAAAAAAACGAACAAAAAAGAATGAAAATCAAACAACCTGCCCTAATAAATTCGTTTTACTGTTTTTATTTGTTTTTATTGACAACTGTGTTTTTTTCTATTTTTTGTTATAATTTTTTTTTTTAATTATTGAACATATGTGCTTTTTTTGTTTTATTTGAGTATGTAAAGTTATTTCGATATTTTACGACCTAATCTAGTGTCGTTTAACCCCTAAAAAATTGATAATCTACTTTCTTTTGTGCCTTATACGTGTAAACAGCATTTAAAAATGTTTTTTTACGACCTAACCCAGCTTAATATAAACACCCCAACCTCCCCATGTTACGAACGGCTTTCAGAATAAACACCTCGATCTCATTATGTTAAGAAGGGCTCTTGAGGTTCGGGTGTTTATTTCGAAAGCTGTTCTTAACATGGGAAGGTTGAGGTTTTTATATTACGCATTATTATGTTGAAAAAGAATATCCTATATTTCTTTTTTCTTCTTCCAATTTTAGGCCATTAGTTCAGTCACGTCTATTTTTGCTTACTCGATACACTATAATCTCAGTATACGGCATTAAAAATTAGTAAAAATACAGTACAGCATATAATACACATGTATATAATCAAATAACATTATTAATAACATTGTAAGGCGGTGCAAATATCGTAACAAGGGTCCTGAAAAACATCGTATTCCACATCGTGACCCGAACAAACCGTATCCTAGTGCCACCGTATCCCGGTGGTTTTCATCGTTCGGTGGGTGTTACTGAGCGAGACTCACGGAAAATAAAATTTAAACTGCAGAAGTATCATTAACTTTCTTTTCTCATTCTTATCGCTTACAAACGGAGGACGATGTTGGTACAAAATATATTTGTCCCCGTTTGATGAATAGTGTTCATCTTTTTTTAATTTATATATTCATACGTTATCTCTTTGGAAATTCACCATATTCTTTTTGGACTTATGCATTTACTGAACCGCACTGAAATAATCATATGGTTATTTAGAAACCCATTACAAACGTGAAGAGAGGATAGCGTTTGCACCTATTGCATATTTCCACCTAACAATTTTATAACAGATGCTGTAAAAAATACTAATCTACAGAACTCAATAATGCTAAAAAAAACAAATGCAAACATAACTGCTCAAAAACGGAAGTTTAACTTCTGGTAACCTTAAAATTAACCTAATGTTACATAAATACTGGCGACTTATTTTGAACAATTCAGCATGTTGACATTCGTGCATAAGTAAAATATATTTATGCATAACGTTTTTTAACATTCGATAATCGTGCAAACATATAAACATAAATCAACTTCTACACATGATGCAATTCTGCTAAAAACACATACAGCCTCTTTGAAGTTCAAAATTATTCTAATTAAATACTACGGTGAGTTCTAACAAAAGGTTTTAGAATTACTGGCATTTAAACAAACATTGGTAACCCTTCCCTTGCGCGAACGGTACTAACCTAAAATGTAATCAAACACATATTGTGCTTTCCTTGCTCGAGCGGAACACTCTCAAAATGTAAGCACGGAACATCATTTGATTTGCACCTCCATATTCCCTCAACACATAAACACGGGTGGGACATGTATAAAGAGATTGAAAAAGAAAAACGACACAATAGTATTCTCGGATCAGACCAAAAATTTATATAGAATGGATAAAACAAAGAAAACACAACTAACTTTAAACTCCATTAACGGCAAATACCAAGTAGCAAAAAAAAAGAAACGTACAGATCTATAAACATAGAGGCCACAGAAGTAGCTACGAAATTTGGCATAGAATATAGAGCAAACCACCTAGCAAAGAGAAAAGCTTCTGTAACTTTCAAAGATCATAAGGAAACGTTTACCAATAACTCATCTTGCAGACTTATAAACCCAGCCAGGAGCGAAATAGGATTAGCCAGTAAAGCAATAATAAAATAAATTGTCAATAATATAAAAAGTAAAACAAACCTCAACCTATGGGGTAACACACAGTCAGTGCTAAAATGGTTTAATAATATAACCGACCCACACAGATGCGAATTCACTCAACTATATATTACACATTTTAACCCTCCATTACAAAAGACACACTAGAAAAAGCATTGAGTTTTGCATCAAAATACAAAAACATTAGCGATCTAGAAATAGAAACTATCATGCATGCTAGGCAAACCCTCCTATTATATGAAAGGAAACCTGGGTAAAAAAAGTCAAACCCGGAAGACCCATTCGATGTGGCAATGGGGTCCCACGATAGTGCAGACATCTGCGACTTAGTGGGTCTATTCCTGCTAGAGACTCAAAACAAAAAAATCCCAGATCATACATATAGGGACGATGGGCTTTGTCTCTCAAGTGATCACAACGGGACTAGCCTAGATAAGCTTAGAAAATATTTAACCAAAACATTCCATGAACTAGGTTTCAAAATAACAATTAGCATCAACCTATACGAAGTAGACTTCCTAGATACAACTCTAAATCTAAATAAATGGACACAAAGACCCTTCCACAAGCCCAATGAGACACTTAGGTACATAAACAAAGGATCATGTCACCCCCTACAATCTTCAAAAATATGGTTGCCAATATCAGCAAAAGAATCTCTACGCTCTCATCAAACGCCGACATTTTCAATCAAGCAGATCCATATTACAATGAGGCGCTCTAAAAACGTGGATTCACAGAAAGCATTAAATACCAGCCAACCCAGCATCAGCTAACAAAAAACAGGCGCAACAGGGGGCGGAATATCATTTGGTTTGTACCTCCATATTTCCTCAACACAAAAACACGAGTGGGACATTTATTCCTGAAACTGCTAGACGGAAATTTCCCTCCACAACATAAGGTGCACAAACTATTCAACAGAAACACAGTTAAGATCAGCTATTCCACCACCACATCAATAAAAAAGATCATCGCAAAGGAACGCAATGAAAATGCTATTGCGGACTGCGTGTGCAGATCCAGGGAAGATTTCCCATTAGAGGGAAGATGCAGAGTGAAATCCCTCGTATACGAATTACACTCACACATCAGGCTAGAGATACACCAATAATATACATAGGTATGACACAAGGGACGTTTAAGAGGATATATTACATGCACAACAGTTCCTTCATGGCAAAAATTAGGATAAAGACAGCATTAGCCGCCCGAGTATGGCAGCTAAAATGAAACACCATTCAGCATCAAATGGAAGATCATAGAGAGAAGACCGGTATAGTCACCAGCCTCAAAACGGTGTCCCTTTGTAATACGGAGAAATGCCACATTATAAAGACCATAAATAACCCCCAGAAGACCTGTTGAACGTCCGCAGTGAAACTCTTAAAGCCTGTATATATAGGAGGCACGCGCTCCTAATAAACTCGAAGGCGCAAACAAAAAACGAAGACCCTACCTAACGGAATTTTTTGAAGAGTATTCTAAATGCAGTCAATTTAACGCATAAAATAATTTAGTTTAGTAAAAGGGAAAATAGACTTTTAGGCTGTTGTAAGTATAAATATATTTTTATGGCTACATTACAGAATATCATAAACCCATATATATATATATATATAATTAAATAAAAATACCTAGAAATTAAATAGCTTATATAAGATACTAGGCACATAGTTACCAAAGGTATGCTAAAATAGAAGCATATGGGATACCGATTGATGAATCAAAATACCATGCAAAATAGAAACAGAATAGGGCAATATGCATTTACTAAAATACATTAAATAAATAAAAAAAAGAGATTTCCTATTAGAATGAAATAAAATATACAGAAATAGGGATAAGCTATAATTAAATAAAAATGAACAGCATTATAAACAATACATGCGGGCACAAACAGAGAACAACATGACTGACGAGAGCCTAATATTATTTACAATTTACCTTACGTTGGGCTTAAAGAGTATTCTGCATGAAGCCAATTTAACGCATAAAATAATTTAGTAAAAGTGAAAGTAGATATTTAGGATATTGTAAGTATAAAAATATTAAGAAATTTATGGCTATATCAAAGAATACCATAAACCCAAATATATATATATATATATATATATATATATATATATATATATATATAATTAAATAAAAATTAAAAGGCCTAGAAATTAAATAGCTTATATAAGAGCTCTTAGAAATCGATACCAGATACATAGTAACCAAAGATAAAATAAAACAACAGCATATGGGATACTGATTAATTAATCAAAATAAAAGCGAAAATATATATAATAAATGAAATAAAATAAATAAATAAATAAATAAATACATATATAAAAACGTATTAAAAATATAAAATATAATATAATAGAGAAACAAAGAATCACGAATTACCTCCCCTTAACTAAATAAAACAGGACAAAAGATTAAAGAATAAGATAGATTAATTACCTCACTACCAACCAAGACTAACCAATCAGACCGGAACGATGTGGAATAGTAACAAAATAGAACAACACAAAGTTATTAAAAATACATTAGATTTGATAAAAATAAAAAAATTAGAATATTGATATTAAAATAAAATAAAATATACAGAGATAGGGATAAGCTAGAGTTAAATAAAAATAAATATCATTAAAAACAATAAATACGGTCCTGCTTTTCCTTAAACAGAAACAACTTGGCTGAAGAGCCTAACATTATTAACGATTTACCATTAACTGGTCGCCCTTATGTTAAGCTTGGCACCGACGGTACCAATATTTTTCTGACTTTCTGTACATTTAAATATATATATATATATATATATATATATGTATATATATACATACATATATATATATCCGATATATATATATATATATATATCCAATAACTTATACTAATGAATGCAAAATTAAGGTATATGCATATGTATATATATGTTAATATATATACATATATATATATATATATATATATTAACATACATATACATATGCATATACCTTAATTTTGCATTCATTAGTATAAGTTATTGGATTTTTTACAAGGAAATCACTTTTTATCAAAGTCTGGAATTGACTAGAGGATAATGGTTTATGAATGTAAGTTGATAGTGTAGTAATCGTTGATGGTGTAGATTGGGTAGAATTTGATTATTTTAGAGGTCGGCTCAATAAGAATTTGTTTATTTGACCTTAAAAACTAACATATTATAGTCAGCCGGGATCAATCAGTGTTCCCCGGGCCGGCAGTTCAACGAAAGAAGTGTTATTTATAGAATATGCGTTAAGATTTAGGCACAGATTGAATGTAGGATGTTTTGTTGGTAGTTTTTGTAGCTAGTCGAATGTTTTTGTGAAAGTTAGATAATCGCACAAAGAGGGTAATGTAGAAATTCAAATTCGATTCCATTTTGTAAAATTTTGTACGAAGAATGTTCCAAAATTAAAATCGCCAACATTTTTATTCCGCCGGCAGAGGGTATTGTAAATGACATTATTATGATGTCTAAACTTATGGATTCTGTACCTGAAAATTTCATCTCTCTAGTGTAGATATTGACGGTGTGAGGTACTAAGAAAGCTGCTCATGCCATGTATGTGCATCAAAAGCAGAGACGAGTCATTTAATTTCTAGCAAAAGTGCATTGAAAATGGTGGTTACTATAGATTCTAGAGCAGACGTGGTTGCTCGTTTTTATGGTACTATTCACATCTTTGTAAATCTTTAACATTTTATGTTGAAAATAGGAGGCTCTACTGTTGAATCGACCCTCGTACATATGATATAAATTTCAGCAAACTAGGATACTATTAAAGTTTTAAGATAGTTACTCCTCATAGCTTCTTTAGTGATGTAATTAGGGATTCGTGAACACTTCCATTGTTTCCCAGTAAAACGTTACATAATAATAATACATTTTATATCTTATATGTATTTTCTAAAGATATTTTGTTTAATTTCGATATTTATTAATTTGTGACATATAAAAATTCAGTTAGTGACATACAAACATGGAACTCTTTTATTAATATATATCTGACTACGCACACTAGTTTGCAAATGGATGTTTTATGCTGAATCGGTATATTCATGTCAGTCTACAATCTAAATGTTAGTCGACTAATGGCAGAGTACTTGTCAGTGTGGATTATTTGAAAATGTTGGCCTCATATTTGACAGTAATATTTTCTGATTTAAACAGATTGGTTTTCAAATATGACTGTTACAGTCAATACTAGTGGATCAAGTCAATGTTTTCATATTGTATCGAGCAGAACTCTTGGAAATCTGAAATAATGACTCAGCTCAAACTTCATTCATAAGTATTAACTTAACTAGCCAGCATAACCAGATGGACTTGTTTCTCTCCGCTACCTATTTGTAATATTCCGGGAAAAATTATAATATATTAAAGGATTACATGTTGTATTATCTATATATTAATATTGTAGTGGCTTTAACGTACGCACGTCAATAAGTACGCATCATGGATTCCAGATTATAAATTATTCGATGGGAGATCCTCTATTTTTAAAAGACAAATAGTAGGTGATAACATACTATGAACATTAAATTAGTATATAGATACGTTAATTTAATTTTCGTACTAAGTTATCACCTGCTATCCTTCCTTTATAATCAATAGGATCTCCCGACCACGTAAAACGCAATGTAAATAAAAATAAATGATGTCGCTTTCGGGCCGTACGGGAAACTAAAATATGCCTTCTTGGTTATCTGCCTTTGATGTAAATGTAGTATTTGTTCTGTCTAAAGATAGTATAACGATATCGTTCACGCCAGACGTCCATACAACGGACATATGTGACAGACTCCTATACGGATACTGGAGATAAACCGTAATAACCGGATATACTAAAAACTTTTCCAGCTTTAACAAAAGGGCTACAATAATATCGCCGAGTCTCCATTCACGTTGAACGTCCACAGAATGCCCAGCAATATTATATTACATATAAAAGAACGCGCTCTGAAATTTCCACAGCCCACGCTAGTTTAGATTATTCAGTTAAAGACACATAAGAACAGAGAAAAGTATAAGGTTTAAACGAATGTGTAAAAATACGTCTAGTTAATGGTAATACGGCCTTGAGGCCGTATTACCATTATTAACATTACCGTATTAACATTTAGAATGTTAGTGTAACTAATTTATTCTTGTGTTTGAGGGAGCATTCGTAAATATGTGTTATGCCCTCAGTCAATGGAGAAGAAGTTTCTAGGCAATGAAACATTTAATAATGCGTTTGTCTCAGTTTAGATGGTCTCTTTTGATGAGATCATTTTTATGCATTAAAACGGCCGCTATATCTAACTATTCACTCATAAATATAGAAAACCAAACTTCTTTCTATCCTTTTACTGCCTACGCTTTGACTTATGTTTTGCCACAGTCGAAATTAATAACGCTGTATTTGAAGAATTCCTTGTTGAAATATGATGTGGAATGAATGACTTTTTTAAAAAATTAATATTCGTGTTAAGTATAAAGTTTATTAGGAATGCAGTCTAAAAATACTTAAATACAAGTTCTGTGGTAGCTTCCGACAGAATTAAACAACGTAATGGCTTTAACATTCATTCCAGTTAATGTACGCATCACTTACTTTGAATTCTAGCGTCGATGTTTCATTTGAAAGGAAAGATAAAAGGTATTAATTTCAAACCATATATAGGCACCAAGTATTTCCAAATAGTGTTTACAAGTCATTTTTGAGAAAGTTTTGATTTTACTTTTTGTGTGTTAAGAAAAAAACCCTGTCTTGCCGGTTTTCTTTTATTCAGTCAATAGTTGTCGCTGTGCTGGCAAAAACGAGTGATCATATTTGTTTGGATCAGATTACGTGCAGAGAAAGTTTGAGAAAAAGAAAAAAGGTTGCGCGTCCTTTCTCTATATCTCAATTTCTGTTTGTTACTACTACAACTACTACTACGACTACACCCCCCTCTTAATATATATATATAGAGAGAGAGAGGGAGAGAGTATTATATATATATATATATATATATATATATATATATATATATATATATATATATATATATACAGTGGGGATCAAAAGTGTTTGTAAATTGTATAAATTGGTAAATTCATGCTTCAATATTTTGCAATATAATAACTATGTTACTGTTAGATATGCAAATATATGAAGTAAATTCATAGAAACGGAAACCAAATAATCATATTCTGGGGGGTATGGGTCTTTAAATGATTTCAGGAAGGAATATGGGCCAAAAGAGTTTGCAAGCACTCATTTATCCGCAATAAATACCATTTTTAAATATGATATAATTCGAAAAATTGTGTCATCATTATTATAGTACCATATATTGATAACATATTATAAGAAAACAACAGTTATTACTCAAATAACAATTAACAGAACAATAATCATTTATGAAACTATTTAACCCTTTATTCGCTTTCCTCCATTTTTAATCAAATCAATCAGACTCCTATCAACAGAGGATGTTAATGTATGCACTTGCTGAGGTGTGCTTTCAGAAGATACCTTCTTGATTCTCTCCCAAATGTCTTTTTTACTATGGAATTGATGCCCAGTTTCGTAAACCTTCCTCTTCAGAATCGACCAGACGTTCTCTATCGGATTCAAATCCTGGCACTGAGGTGGCTAGTCCATCAGACGTTCACCAGAGATCCCCTTGTCTGAAAGCCAAGCTTTTGTGAACCGAGAAGCATGGCTTGGGGCATTGTCTTGTTGGATAATTAGATTTTGGTTAGGAGCATCATTTTGTGAATTCAATCAGGGCAATAAATTTGCTTCCAAAAACTTGCAATAAATTCATTTTGACACAGTCAGGGACAAGAAAAGGACCAACAATCACACTTCCAATAATACTAGCCCAAATCATCACTCCTCCTCCTCCCTGTTGACGTCTGAATCGCAAGCGTGGGCTACTGCCTTAAAGAAGCCATCCCTTGGCTCAACCATCGGGGCCGTTGACGGTTTCTCTGGCCTCGTCAGATTTTCAAATATTTAGTGGCGCATGCTAGTCGCTTCTAACAGTTTATATTACTCAAAGGAGGACATTTTGTCTGTGTTCTCTGGTCGGCTATCTGTTTCAAAATCCGATTTCGGGTCCTTTTAGAGATGGCAGACACTCCTGCATGGTCGAAAATAGCTTTGCTTGTGCTGTGTGGGTTTGCTAGCAAACTCCTCTTGATTTTTCTAATATCTCGTGGTGAAGTCACCCATTGTCTGCCACTTTTATGCTTTTTTCTTCCTTCTTTGCCGTCAATGACGACACGTTTCAGAGTTCGATGATCTCGTTTCAAAATTTTCGAAATTTCCAATGTAGACTTCTTTGCAACAAGAAATGTAACAATTTCACCCTTCTCCCTATCTGTCAACATCTTTCCATCTTTCCTTTAGCCATTATCAATAAATTAAGATTACCTACATAAACTTTTGGCTCACCTGAAAAGTGGAAAATGTGGAACTATTATTAAATTCTGGCTTTTATCGTAAAATGTAGTAATGGAACGAACCAGAATGGAAACCAGCAAATGATGGAAGAGTCCAAAATGAAAAATAAAGCAAAATTAATAAAGAAATTGAGAAAAATAGGTCTGCAAATTCCTTTGACCCCCACTATATATATGTATATATATATATATATATATATATATATATATATATATATATATATGTATGTATGTGTGTGTATATATATATCAACCAAATAGAAAAAGCTCAATATAATCACTGAAGGTGGTAGAGTTTATGATAAATAATAATAAGAACAGATTTTTATAAATTTTGTGACTACAAATCATAAAAATTTAAGTTTCAGCCTATGCAGATACCAGCAAATATATAAAGATATTTCGCTAATAATTTTCCTCTGATGAGAAGAAATAACATTCTTTGAAACTCTGCGGATTAAGAGCACCCAATTTTGCAGTATTCTACCGAAGAATAAAAACCGTTTGAATAACTCAGACTTTGCAAATCTGTCCTTCTTATATATATATATATATATATATATATATATATATATATATATATATATATATAACTAGTAAGTAATGAAAGCTATGAAAATATATATGGCAATTAAGCTACACAAGAAGATTGTACAAAAATATATTCTGTGTAGCTTAATTACTGTATATATTTTCATAACTTACTATATATACATTTACATATATATATATATATATATATATATATATATATATATATATATATATATATATACAGTGGTTATGTTGTAAGTTATGAAAATATATATAGCAATTAAGCTACACAGTATATATATATATACACATATATATGCAGTAAGTTATGTAGTAAGCTATGAAAATATATATGGCAATTAAGCTACACAGGTTTTTGTTTCCTTGCTTTGTTTTATTTTTTATTTTTTATTTTCATATATCATTTGTTTTACTATGGCTTTATAGGAGTTTTAGGCGCCGGTGGGAGATTATGATCTTTCATTTATTTAGTAAACCATTTTAAAGCATATATATATATATATATATATATATATATATATATATATATATATATATATATATATATATGAAGGTGGGTTCTCTCTACCGTGCTAGAAAACTACTAACGCCCGAAAGTGTCCTGTACCTCTATAAGGCAACCATTCTCCCATGTATGGAGTATTGAGGTCATATTTGGGATGGTGCATCTGCTACTAGTCTCTCGCTCCTTGACAAGGCTCAAAAGAGAGTCGCAAATATGATAGGCCCTGAACTGGCATCTAATCTTCAGTCTCTGTCCCATGGACGAAATGTTGCATCCCTCTGCCTGTTCTACAAGTATTTTAGTGGTGAATGCTCTGACGAACTGCAATCACTTGTGCCCCCACGACGTGAGAACCCTCGACAAACCGGACAGGCTGCTAAATCCCACCCCTACACTGTAGAGATCTCTAGATGTAAAAGATCTTTCTACTCCAGTAGTTTCTTCCCCAGAACCGCTAGACTTTGGAATTATATTCCAGGTCCCTGCTTCCCCAACTATACTGACGTGCAGAAGTTCAAGTGTAACGTGAACCGACATCTTGCTTCCCAAATCCCTACATAATACCCCAGTAGTTGTTGCTCCTGATAGTAGCCCCCTACACCAAAGTGGTAAAGTGCATTGCTTGGTGTGAAAATGTAATAAAAAAAATTGGACGGCTTTTTTGCCTCGTATTAGTAATTCACACGACATTATTTCAGCAAGCGTTGTTGCAGCAAGCATGGAAATATATTTGTTCATAAGGATTTGTTTTTAATGCGATTCTTAAATGATCAAATCATTTTGGGAAGCCAATAGAATCGGACTTCATTTGCTGGAAACTGATTATTGTAACTTGTTACTGATCCATTCGAAAGATTATCCAAAAACAGATAATTAGATTAGTCGCGTGTGTTCCTTCTTAACTCCCATATCATCTGAGCTTACGGTGAGAAAATTGCGTTGGTGGCGAAATGTCATTTTGGTGACAATTGGTTTATCAGTGCTGCGAGCGAAAACTATAATTTAAGAAACCGACATAGTTATTCGATTTTACAACGTCCACCCTCCATCGAATAGTTATTTACTTCAAAGACAAAATCAAACAAAAAAATTAAAGAACGTCTAAATTAATAGTTATATAGTTGCTTAAAAACTTCCACTTTAACGTGAGTTAACTTTTTCGTTGAGTGTTGTCACTTAGTCGAATTAAAATCTTGACAAAGTTAAAACATATTTAAAACCATGATAAAGTCAAAAATATTTTCAATGAAACACAGGCATTAGAGTCAGACGCGATAGAAGATGAGGTGAAGATATTGTATGCTAAGCATACAATATCTTCACCTCATCTTCTATCGCGTCTATATATCTTCTATCTATAACGATTTCTATCGCGTCTGACTCTAATGAAACGATTTTGAATAATAAGAGATTCGAATTTCCAGTGTAAGATAATATTATGATCAAAATAATAATGTTAAACACTACTTGGGGTTGACATACTTTGTGCAGAAAGTTGAATTAATCAGTCGAACTAATTATTACAAAAATAAACGAATGTCTTTATCGTCAAACGTTTCTTCCCTCCTTGGGATACTGTAACAACGAAACTAGTGTAATAATATCACCTTGACACACTGGTTTTGGTTAGACCACTAAAGTTAAGCTATATTGAGCCTAGTCAATACGAAACTGGTGACCATTTCCTAATACGATGCGTTATATCCTTCTTTCCTATACGGGTTATACATGCCATTATGGACCATATGTAAATTCGATATTTGCTTCACACTCGTCTTCCGGTAGACACCAGATAACCGTCGGGGACAAATACCAGACAAGATATTAAGGAACTTTTAATAAAAACATGCATATATGTTATATCTGATCATTCTTCCTGCTAAAATGGGTGCATCTAAAATACCCATCACGTTATGTATTCGTTATATACTCATGAGAAAAAAAAATGGGTCAAGAGTGAAAGAAGGAAAAAATCGATTTTCAATAATTTTCTATGAATTTTTGTCAATTTTAATCGAAAATTTCTATTTTGCAGATCATTATTATTTTTATAGTTTATAATAATAAGAGGAAAAAATAATCCTAAAAATGGCAAGACCGCATCTTGACGAGGGTATGAAAAACCGAATTGTAAGATTAAGGCAGTCCAAAATGACTTACAAGCACATTTTTGATATTTTAAGAAAAGAAAAAGTTAAAACATCTCTTTCTGTAGTGAAGCGAATTGTTCAAATGTTCAAAGTCGAATGCTTGGTAAAAGGGAAATCTGGATCTGGTCGCCCAAGAGCATTCACTTTATAGGACGACCACAGGCTTCAATTAACTGTTTTGAAGGATCGAAAGAAAACATTGACCATAGCACAGAATTCAAAACAGGGCTGGAAATTCTCTTTCTAGATATACAATGTCTAAACGAATGAAAGAAATGGACTTTTCTTCTAAAAGGCGTGCAAAGAAGCATTTTTTGTCTAAGATCATCAATGTTAGAAAGAGATTTTACTTGTATTATGGCAAGAAAGATACAAACTGGTCCAGGAATGTTTTTCGGTCAGATGAATCAAGATTTTGTCTTGTTATTGATGCTCCCGATGCTCCCGAATTGTGCAATCGAAAAACTGAAGAAAGATTTTCGTCAAGTTGCATAAAACATACAGTTAAACATCGGATTGGAGGGATAATGGCATGGAAAACTTTTACTGCAGCAAGAGTTAGGGAACTTATTCGATGTGAGAATTCAATCAATGCAAAGAAATACATTCTAATATTAGAAACAGAACTGTTACCAAGTATCCAGAAGCTGGGAATATCTCAGAACATTATTTTTCAACATGATAATGCCACTGCACGCACTGCTAAAGTCACAAAAATGGTTTTCTGATAAGTCAATTAATGTGATATGTTGGCGAGATCAAAGCCCCGATTTATACCCAATCGAGAATATTTGGTCCATAATATCTCGTCCATTTGATGGAAGAACTTTCTCGAACAATGACAAACTGTGGGGAGTTGTGCAAAGCAAATGGAATAGCATCTCCTGTTCACAGTGTTCCACTTTGGTTGAGAGCATGTCTAAAAGGATTGATCTTTTAAAGAAATCAAAAGGGAATGCGATTCCATCCAAAGCATTTATTAAAGTAAATGCATTGTTTTGTGTTATTAGTCTCGTTTAAGTTTCCTTGTTCAATTGTGCATTGTTCAATATAGCATTTAGTCCGATAAAATGTATAAAATTTGTTTGCCCCATTTTTTTTTTTTTTTTTTTTTGCTCACGAGTGTATGTATGCATATTTACCGATCAAAAAAGGCAAGGTCGCATAACAATATAATTCAAAACAGTACTTAAATATCCTCCCAAATCAAACGCATAGGTTTCGATTATAGAGAACCTGCGATTAGTTTAAAGATGTTCTCTTTTTCACGGGAAAGGGTTCAGTGATATGATGCGCAGCGACAGAATTTCGACTAAAAATCTATTTATTTTATTTAATCGTAATAGTAAGGATTTCTGTTATTTGCCTTTCCTGTTTTTTTCGTAAAATTGGCGCTTATAGAGATTTCGACTATAGAGATTTCGACTATAGAGATTTCGAAAATACACAAAAATGGTTACGCAATGTGTCTAACCAATGGTAGTGTGGCTTAATAGTGTGCTATCCTTATTGCTGGTGTAGGATAGCGTCTCATCAAAATTCAAATTTTGCTTTTAAATTATAGACGTAGGGCGTACATATTAGAAAATAATCCGTCTGCTTACACACACACACGCACAAACACACACACACACACACACACACACACACACACACACACACACACACACACATATATATATATATATATATATATATATATATATATATACTGTGTAAGCAAAATCAATACTTGAAAAAGGTGTTTATGGCAACAAAAAGTGTATTTCACTTTACGTTACAATTGTTTCCATGCCCAGTCAACAATTTCAAACATTATGTAGTTTGAAAATTTTCAAAAACCAGCATTTCTTGAAAATTTTCAAACGATATAATGTTTGAAATTGTCGGCTGGACATGGAAACATTTGTAACGTAAAATGAAATACACTTTTTGTTGCCATAAACACCTTTTTTGAATGTCTTGATTTTGCTTACACAGTATATTAATGCTCAATTATGAAATATGATAATTTTGTTGCTTACTCTTCAAGTCAACTTTTTTTGTCTTAAAACTTATTGGTATACGAAAATTTACTGGATTACACGAACTCAGTATATTGCATACAAGTCTCTCTCTCTCTTTCTTTCTTTCTCTCTCTCTCTCTCTATATATATATATATATATATTCACGTCAGACTCGCAGCACATTTTTTTAAAATTCTAGCAGTTGTGTCGCTCGAAAAAAAATGTTTTCACATTACAAACGAAAAAAAACGTTTACAAATATCATACTTGCTTTTAATTTTTTTTTCAAACAACTCATGTCGAGGAAATCTTAAAATAAAAATCTAACGTTGATGAATGCATAAATCATTGTAGATTTTTCTGTTCTATTTTACAATTTAATTTGAATATTGTTTCAATAATTTGCATCAAATATATATATATATACATACATATATATATATATTTATATATATATATATATATATATATATATATATATATATATATATATATAGTAATTTATAAAATATATATGGCGATTAAGCTACACTGAATATTCGGCGTTTCATCCACTCTAGGATTCCTCAGGCTTAAGCGCATAAGCCTGAGGAATCCTAGAATGGATGAAACGCCGAATATTCAGTGTAGCTTAATCGCCATATATATTTTATAAATTACTAACTAGCTCTACCTACGTATTGAGCACTTTTGAAGTAAATACTTAAAGTTTACGCATAAATCTATACTTTCGTATATTAATTTTATGTGAGTAAATGAAGTAGTTATGTATATATATATATATATTATATGTATATATATATATATATATATATATATATTGAGAGAAAGAGAGAAAGAGAAATGACTCACGTAGCTTTAAATGTATATTATCTTTACAATTTCTGTTTGTTTACATGACATAATAATCAGGAAACAACAATGTATTTTTCACTATGGATTTCATGTTCCTTGTACATCTATTAATATGAATTACATATGATTTTTTTTGTTCGTTCTTCTATTCACTTCTAAATTGTTATGCACACAATGCTTCGGATATTGTAACCCGCGTTTTTCTTAAGATGCCTCTTTGCAAAATTAAGAGTCTTACTGTGAAAATCCTTCTTTTGAATCTAATTATAATTTTGCAACATATAATCAAATAGCCAGATATTCTCACAACGTGTTTTAACTTGAACAAAAATGGGATACTTTAAAATATTTAGAAAAGACATTACTGCCTCTTTAACATTGAAAATCTTATATTAAGCAAAGCTCGAAATAATGTCTAAAAATTTACCTCCACGCATTGTTTATATTATATTCACAAATCTATTAATTCACGCATACAAAACTCGGCTAGGGTTTTAACAAGCAACATTTAATTTACAATTAACCTTCAGATATAAAATAATAATTTAATTTATTCATATAAGTCACTTTCGTATGCATTTCAGATAGTATACCAGTTTATAGAGAGGAATGATAGGGAAATAGGGTTGCCTACTAAACAAATCATCCTCGAGTTTGCCTGATTTCTCTTTACAGGAGTTTGTCAGAGAAATTTAACATGAAAACGCTTCACCTTACACCTAATCAAATATTCCAGAAAACGTAATATTCAAAAACATATTAAGATCTCCTAGACACAGCTATGCATTGGCTTATACAAGAAATAGTGCACTTTCTTCGGGTAGTACTACTTCAAGTAACATCACGTTTCTGGATATTCCACCAGACAAAGTCAATTCTTGAAAAAAAAACTGACAGAATTAAGCAAGCAAACACACTGATATGAATAAGTTGTCAACACGTGAGAGGTAGAGAACAAGGATGATAATTAAAACACTCAGATCTATATCTCTCTCATATTAAATTGGAATTAAGCCCCAGAAATATGCCCTTTGAATTCTGAAACCTTACTGAAGTGAATGGTACAATATATGATATATAATAAAGAAAGCGTAGATCGTACGTAGTTGGGAGGATAGGTTCATGGGCACCATTTAGATTTTCGTTGAATATAAGATTTGCAGGAGCTAAGATATTATATTGGTATTAGCTTAAACTAGTTCATCATTTGAATGTTGTCTGGGTCTCTCTACATTTACCAGATTGTATATGATTAAGATCGGTTTAATTATTGCAATAATTGTTCATGCTCAATACAGGTATCGTTTAAAACGCAACATTTACATTGAAGGATATATATTTTTCAATCAACCGAGAACCACATCATTCTATTTAAAAGCATATAAAATATCAACAGACTCGAGAGTCAAAACAATAAAAAGAATATGCTGTTGTCATAGCTCTACTAATGACCATTTATTGCATGCATTTAAAAGGCCCGTAAACGGAGTGATATGCCGGTAAAAAGACATTATATCCTCGTAATATTAGGATTCTTCTGACTATTGTTTTCATCTTGAGTGTCATTTTCACGATTCGACCGATGAAACCTCCGACCTTGTTCAGGTGTATTTTGTCGAACTCGAGAATGTTTCTATCGAGCTCGCAAATTTGGATGGAATTTCGAACTGAACTTTTATTTACTTGCCGAGGGTAGTACGATCTCCTTCCGTCAGCTATAGCTGAATAGAGGTCCTAAGTAATACGCAATTGTATTACTCGGTTACTCAAACTAAGAATTGGACTTAAAGAAACCGTAGCGCAGTGGTTATAGTACTTGGAAAGATCAATTGTAAAAGTGATATTCTCCAGAAAATTGAAAGTTTAATTCTCAGTGTCGGCAGCTAAAACATAAAATTGCTAATCAACTAGGACCTCTATTCAGTCCTGGCCGACGAAACGAGAACGTGGTACCCCCATGAAGTAAATAACAGGTTCCGTTCGAAATTCCTTCCACATTCCCTAGTTCGATAGAAACATTCTCAAATCTAACACGATACACCTGAAGAAGGTCGGAGCTTACATCGATCAAAACGTTGTGAATATGATACTCAATATGAAAACAGTAATACAAAGAATCATAATAATACAACTAACCAATCCTTATATAAAAATCACAGAAAAGACAAATGATTTCGTTCTCAATTTAATTGTGGTTACCCGACTCAAATTCAATCCTTTGAAGGCTGGTAATCTTTTAATTTGATTGCTTTTAGCTCTGTAAAAATTGTAGAATCTGTGAAGGAGAAATCTCTTTAGACTGAAGTAGGATTTATCTATTGTCTCAATCTTGAGTTCCCTTTTGTGAGGAGCTTGTGTTTCCCCACATTGAATATTAACCTAGTGTCTACTTCTAAGATTGTACCTATTTACTATACCTCCCCACGGGACAAAGTTAGACACCAGGGTCGTTTTTTTAACGTGGAGAAAAGGTAAAAAAATAAAAATTGTCTCAGTCGTGAAGGACTGATCCTCCACCGAAAGAGAACAAGAAATGGAAGTGCAGCATCTGCAGAACAGATACTACACTTTTATCTTGACCAAAAGGTCAAGATCTAAGATTGTAGAGAAGCAAGTAAATAGGGGTTGAAAGGGGGGGATCATCTCCACCCCAACGTGGTAATTCTAATCAGATACATATATAGTGATGACTAAATTCCACTTTCGAATAGGTGATAATGCCCAGTAGATGCTCATTGTTTGAGGTCATACTAACAAAGATTCATCTGAATGTTCAAGTCAAACTCTACGTAAATCTGTTTCACGCGTATTCGGTAATACTAACTCAAATAACCAGTATCTTTATATAACGCAATTAAAATACTTTGAACAAAATGAAGGCTCTTCATTTGTCCTACATTTGAATCCAACCATAATCTATTGTGCCTTTCAAATTAGTACCAAACTATAAAAAGAATAACGCTCAAGATGAGAACAGTAGTCTGGTGAATCCATATAAAACAGAAAAAGAATCGAGTCTTGCAATTATTTTTTATGCAAAAGAAAAGAAATGCGTTATTTATTTTAGTCAGGTCTTTTGACCTTTAAACAAAAAAAAAACGGAAACACGGCGGGGAAAGAGCGATCTTTTCCGGATGTGACGCTCTTTTTCGTGTTACAGAAATATACACACGGCTTAAAATAAAACAAAATTATGAAAGAAAAAACGATGAATCACAGGAAGTGAACGCACATACCTTAGGTCAAATGTTATTGTCTGCTATTATGGAAAAAAAGAAAACGTGACCATTAAATCGACAGCATTATGACTTTTAGTTTTATTTTTGTTTTATATTATGGTACTTATGCGATTTTATTATATTTTTTTTTACCATATTTTGTAAATAGAATTTTGAAAATTAAATGTAATTATTTCAATTCCACTTTCTTTGCCAAAAAGTCAATGCTTATCATCTTCTGTTAAGGTAATATGTTTACTTAAAATATTATTTGATGCAAATAACTTTCGAAACATTCAATCTTTTGATAGATTATGATTTTGTAAATATTTTTAAAAAATAGCGCTTGACTATGTTATAGTTTATTTCATCTATAATGTTTTCTCATGATTTCCAGATTCCAGAGCAAGAATTAATTTGGTAGAGTACCCAGCTAAATGCTGTTGCTAAGATGTACCACTAAGAAGAAGCAACACAGTTTCTCATACGAGCCAATATATAGCCGTGTAGATGAGATCGTATTTGAGATTCTAATGCCACGTTATGTTGAATATTTGCTCAGGGTTCAGTTTACTCATGTTAAGATGTCTCCATAAACTCTTGAACATAGAGACCGAAAATAATCTAGAATAAGGTTTAATAGGTATTAAAAGTTTTTAGTATAATTTTACTCGCCAGTAGCTAGTAAAGCTCTCTCAGATAACCATGCGCACTCTTTCATTAAGGTGAAATATAATTATATCCAGTAAACAGTCTAAATATTAAATCTCTCCGCAGTTGGCATTCAAGTTCTCCTCATTAGACATTCTAACTGCCCCCAATAAATATCATAATATCTCTCTCCAGTATGCGTTTTAATTCTTGCTTGTAGAAATACAAATTCTCCCAGTAAGTGCGCAAACTCGTCTTCTGTAGGAATATACACTCTTACATTTTTCAAACTCTCTTCAGTATGAATACTGACTATCTCCAGTAAGTATTCAAACTTTATAAAGTAGAAATTCAACTTGTATCCTGCGGGCATTCAAACTGTTTCCTCTGTGCGATAAAACTCTCCCGATAGCCAGTCAAACTATCCACTTTAGGCATACAAACTACCTTTTGTAAATCATTAATCCCTAACCAAAAGAAAATCAATCTCTATTCTGTAGGAATTAAAAGTCTTCAAAATTGCACTTACAGTATTCTAAACTCTCTCTCCCGTAGGTGATATTATAATATATTTCCATACATATTTACTTTCAAATAGATAGTGTCAATTCAATCAGCGCGTTTAACAATTTTAATACAAGAAAATTACTTTAAAGATGATAATCCGATAAAAATGAAATCTAAACTTAGACTGAAGAAAATAACAATCTATCATTACATTAATCGTGAGTTCACCAACCTCTATTTCCCTTAAACGATTTACGGCATACTTACTGACACAACATATTACATAAATGTATTATAGTCCTTATACAGAATGATGTTTACAATGAAATGTGTTTAAATGTTCTAAATAACCGTAATTAATAATTAACTGAATAAGTCACCAGTATCTATTAGCTGCGTATAGATTATTGTCGCCACAATCAATGTATGTTGATTCAATCTTGCTTTTATACTTGTTGATGTATCTGTAAGCATTATAAGAATTAGTGAAACTTTTTTCAATATACTCATTTAACTTATATACATGTGTCTGTTCAGAGCAGAAATACGTATGTGAATTATATGGGAAAATAAAGATGATAAAGATAAATATATAATAAGAGAAAATCATTTCACTATATGTCAGCAACAATAACAACAAGAACAACAATAATAACAATAATAATAATTAGGCATATCGACCAGAAGATGAAGAAACTTATGACCATGCACAATGCATTACATCTAAAGAATTATGCTGACCTATTCTAAGTGAAAGGGAAAGATGGAGAAAGGTATCTAGTGTTGATTAAAATTGCAGAGAATTAGAAAATACATAAGCTAGAACACGGGAAGGATAATGACCACAGCAAGAAACACCATAAATAATGAACGAAGCAAAAAGCAGATAAGTTAGAGACAAGACAAGCAAAGACAAATAGGTAGATAAACAGCTACATGGACGATTAATGTCAGTGACAAAAGATTATTTTGCAGAAACACCTGGACATGGCCACGAAAAGTACACTTAAACTGAGATACTGAATCAAGATTGATAATTACATAAGATAACACGTTTAGAACAAACTATGTGAAGAATACGTTCAACACGACAGAAGAAAACAGCAAATACCTGTTGACCAAGAAATAAAACAATAAATCACATAAAAAGTGATTGCAGCAAATTAGCCCTGAACAGAATATAAGAATATACATAACCAGGCGAGGAAGACAATCCACTAGGAATTATTACAAAGAGTTGAATCTTGAACACCAAGAAAAATGGTACAAACAAAACCCTGAAGTAGTACTTGGAAACGGAAATCATAAAATCTTGTAGTATATGCAATTATTAAAAGATAAACCCATACAAGCAAGGAAATTGGATGTCATAGCTATTAACAAGAGTGTTATTTTTTAGGGGATTTAAGGGTTGAATAGATTCATTGATTGATAAAATAATTAAAGGAATGACTTTTCGCTATCAAACAGTTGCTGTCAAGAATTGTGAGTGTCAGCGTACTTTAAGAAATAAGTTGTAAAATTGTGAACACAGTGAAATTTGGAATATAAACTTTTGTCATTTATTTATATATATATTTATGCATATTATATGTCATATATATATACTTATATATATATTATATATATATATATATTATAAGAATATAAAGTAATAGACAATAATAAACTATGAAATAATATTACACTCAGAATGCTTACTTAATTCGTATAGAATGAATCCTCTGCATAGAAATATTTAAATATGTCTGATTTTAAATACATACATACATACATATATATATATATATATATATATATATATATATATATATATATATAATGATCATGGAGTTTTAATATTAAATAACTACGCGATTTCGTTAGCAAAAAGAGAAAATTACACATACACGCACCCATATATACATATATAGAGATAGATAGATAGATAGATAGATAGATAGATAGATAGATAGATAGATGGGCCCCTCCCGTCGATTTCGACGTATGAGGCTCCATTACAACTAAGTTGTACGGAAATGTACACAGATGATTTGTTTATAGTGGTGAAAGCATTTTTTGTACAACTGCTAATTTCAGTCAGTTAAATGGCTGCCACAAGACCATACAGACCTCAGGATTTACATCAGAGGTTTTTCTCATAGATGCATGTCGAAATTAAAACGGGGCAGCATTTCTGTAAATTATTTCAACGCGCCCCTAGTTACAAATCTCGAAATTTCTACGTTTCGGCACGGTACACACAGAACCTAGCCTTTCCAAACGGTCACCAATCTGGTAATGTCCAGGCTCATCGTTGCTTAACTTCGGGGATGTGTATACATACATAAATACATATATATATATATATATATATATATATATATATATATATATATATATGTATATATACTAGCAAAAGTACCAGTCGTTGACTGCGTTCAAAAACAGCCTACAGAAAATGGACTCTGATTTATGACAGTATGATAGGTTATGAAAACGAAGGGTTGTAAAGAGATAGCTTTGAATTTGGGGGTATCAAAACCAAAGCAAAATATGATGAAAGTAAAAATAAAATAGATAAACCCCATAAATTATTATACCATACCCGTTTACACTGAAACACTTATCACAATATTCTGTGGATCTATATTAAAAAACCTTATTAAACTTTGTGACATATTTCCATTTTATGGAGGTCAGGCGCGAACGAACACCCCATCATTTTATTATACCATATTTCTTCAAACTGAAACATAATTAGCAAAGTATACTTACGCAGATAGATATGAAAAGTCTTTATTAAAGTTTGTGCCTATTTCCATTCTATGGAGGCCAGGCGCGAACGGAGACCCCACAATTTTATTATACCATACCTATTTAAGTTAAAACATACTTATCAAATTATTCTTATGTACATCTATATCAAAAAACGTTGTTTTTTTTGTTTTTTTTTATTTCTATACTTTGTGGGCCAGGCGCGTACGCAGACCCCACAATTTTAATGAATAATCATTATGCCAGATCAAACATACTCATTATTATGTCTTGATACATCTTCTATCATTATATGTGATCAGTTTTCTATAATAGTCAACAATATAGGAGCCTATTCGTGACCAGACATACACACAGACGTTCAGCTTTGTATTATATATATATATATATATATATATATATATATATATATATATATAGAGAGAGAGAGAGAGAGAGAGAGAGAGATAGATAGATAGATAGATAGATAGATAGTGATGTGTAGCTAACCACATAACATAAAATGCTCATTTATGTATGCTTACATTTTTTTTAGGATTATATATGTTGTAACAGAAAAGATAAATAATATATAAAAGATTTGTTTCTAACGTTCATCACATTTTATGGTTTTTATTTTTCCTTTGCTTGGAATTAGACAATATAATCTGACGTATAACATTATCGCCTTTTTTTTAGTATCGTCTCTTTATGCTTACAAAATACCCTACTCCTACCATATACTACTCGTGCTTGGGAAAGTTATTATCATTAATGTCATTGTTGATATTCTCTCGAGGCAGTCTAGGTTTCATTTCATATAATAAAATTATCAGACAATTGTCTGTCTGCGACTATTCAAGTATCAACTTAAGTTTTCATAGTAACGTTATTAAACGTATGTAATAAGCCCAAAGAAATTTATACAATAAAACTAATGATCAAATAATGCTACGTTTGATGCAAACAAACTTTATGAAAATATGATTATAAAAACAAGGAAATTTTGACATACAACATCAATTTAACATATACAAATTTATTACTGCGTATAGTTCATTGTTGATAGAAAATGAGCTCTACACTAGTTATGAGATTTTAATTTCAGTATTTTTTGATCTCCTAATTTTATTTAAGAACTGAACTTTTAATGACATTAATTTCGTCATCGATTTTTGCTTTTTGAAATGTAGACATTATCGTACAGTGAATGGAGTGAGAGAAAAGGAGGAAACACGAAAAGTGCTACAAGATTGAAATTAAGATTATTACGTAGCAACATTGGGCAGATGAAGGCAAATAAGTCTCTATCTTCCTGTTCCCATATCAATGACGTATGCGCAAAACAAATACATCGCACATTTTAAATCATTGTGTTTTTACACGTGTTTTCAGCCGGATATAAATGGTTTAACGATGATCTTCTCTATTATAATTCAAGGGAATATGAAGTTCTGTTAAATATAAAATCAAAAATGTGTTATAGAAACGCGAGAAAATTAGAATCCTAACATAACTCGTTTCGTTTTACCGTTGCTTTATTTATACAGCATATCCATTTTTTTTTTTTGGATATTTATGTAAGAGTTCTATGCTCCAATTTTTTTTTTTGGGGGGGGGGAAGTCACCACTTATCAAGGCCTGGAGGTCACTCGAGGATAAGGGTTATTACGTGTACAGTAATCAATGGGATAACCTCGTAGTAATCGGTAGTAATTGGTATTTGGTAACTTGGATTACTTAAGGGGGCGGTTTATCAGGAATTTGTTCATGTTGAACTTGAAGACATCCAAGTTTTGGCCTGGTGAGAAACAGGCAATCGGAGTTCTACAGGCGTGCAGTTCTAAGAAAGAATCTTTGTTTATGACATCTACTCAGGGGTCGATCCTTTGACCTTTATTATTCCTGTTATTTATAAATGACCTCTCTGATAAAATTTTTTTCTGAGATTGGTGTATTTACTGATGATACAACCCTCTATAACAGACAGATAAAGAATGAGCAAAATTAATGACAGTGGTTTCAGATAGACGTTTTTTTGTGAAAGATTTGCGAGGGGGGCAGAAATTGGAGTTCAGACGAGCACTTGCCATGGAAATACCAATAAAACACAGACAGGCTCACAACGTCTCTTCTGTGGGATAGAGGTTGTAGGAAAGATAAAAGGGCATACCCCACTAAGCTACGAAGTCTATTTTGTACTCTGTCAAGGCAGGATAAGCTGTTTTTAGCAGAATAAGAGAAGAATTCAGGTTATCATCGATAGTCGTATGTCAAAACAATATGATATAAATGCGGATGTACCTTAGACATGAGGGGGAAATAAATGAACATGCATCCAAGGCAATGTCAGAAACACTGAAGCAAGACCCCCAGTCTTCAGTAGAATGGGAACAAAAATGGGTGGCCACATTCCAAGACTAAGTTTGTTTATTTTAATAACTCCAAGAAACCTGCTCAACCACGAATAGCCATGGCTAATGATACATTAATCGAAAATACTTCGTTCAAACTCCTCGGCTTAACATTTACGGGGAACATGAGTTGAAACAGATACATTAAGGGCATTGCTAAGGCTGCTGCAAAGAAAGTGGGCTCTCTCTATCAAGCTACTTACATCTGAGAGTATATTGTATATCACCAAGGCAACCATACGCCCAGGTATGGTGTATTGTTTTCACATTTAGGCTGGAGCATCTGCTACTAATCTCTCCTTCTTAGACAAAGTTCAAAAGAGAGTTGCCAACATAATATGTTGTGCACTATAAGGTAGACTTCAGGCACTGTCCCGTCGACGAAATGTTGCATCACACTTCATGTTTTACAACTTTTTAATGATGGACGCTCCGACGAACTAAAAGCCCTTGTACCACCTAGACGAAAATATACCCGTCAATCCCGAAAATCAGCAAAATCCCACCCCTACATATTAGAAATCACCAGAAGTAAGAAAGTCTTCTACTTCTAATTCCTATCCGAATCCCTGCTTCCCTGACTGTACAGACATGCAGAAGTTCAAGTGTAATGTAAACAAATATCTTGCTGCCCAACTTCCGACATACTACCTCTACAAATCATGCCCCATATAGTCGCCCATACATCAAAGTGGCACTATATCTTGTTTGGGATGCAAATGCAATAATCCAAATAATATAACATACCTGGTGTTTGCATATTTTCGCTTTCATAAAAGAAATGACTTATCAAACAAAAATAAGATTAAAATATTTATATTATTTTGATTTCAATTCTTATTTTGACTTTCAGGTGCTTTCTTTAAAACTGGGAATATTGTTGTTAAACTTAGAAATCTTTATGCAAAATTGTGAGACTTCGACGAACTTTAAAATTGAAGCTTAGTATTTTATCCACGCGGGTTGATCCCAAAGAATATGCATAGGAATTTTTAAAAACATAATGAGAGTTATACAGATAGTAGAAATTACGTCAATGCCTACTGGAGAGAGTTTCAATACGTACTAGACACTATCTCCGAGTGTCTAAACTCTGGATAGAGTTTTGTTAGGACAACCTGATATCAAGACACTTTTCCCTAAAAGAAAATTCTGGCAAAATATTCAAAATCAAATAGTATTCGCGGGCCAAAGTAGATTTATTCGGTATGGCTAACAAACAATGGCTTTTACAGGGATGCTGCACAATCTCCAAGTGATGTTAACTGAAAGGTACAGATCTAGATACTCTCCCAGATAAGATGAATTTTTGTCTTGCAATCCAGTAAAACCAAAAGACCACAGAAAAATATACTATAACATATTTAAATGATAAATTATGAAGATAAACTTGTTTACAAACTCAGTGTTTGATAGGTAAAGGGGAATTTTAATGGAATAATCGATTATATATGTTGTTTTTAATATATATATATATATATTGTTTTTAATATATATATATATATATCTTATTTTTAATATATATATATATATATGTTGTTTTTAAAATACATATTATTTTTAATATATATATATATATTGTTTTTAATATATATATATATGTTGTTTTTAATATATATATATTTTTTAATATATATATATATATATATTGTCTTTAATATATATATCTATTGTTTTTATTATATATATATATTTTCTAATATATATATATAAATATATATATATTTTTTTAATATATATATATATTTATATTTTAATATATATATTGTTTTTAATATATATATATTAATATATATATATATTGTTTTTGATAGATATATATTTTAATATATATATATATATTGTTTTTAATATATATATATATTTTTTCTAATATATATATATTGTTTTTAATATATATATATATATTGTTTTTAATATATATATATATTGTTTTTAATATATATATATATATATTGTTTTTAATATATATACATTGTTTTTAATATATATATATTGTTTTTAATATATATATATATTGTTTTTAATATATATATTGTTTTTAATATATATATGTATATATTATTTTTAATATATATATATTGTTTTTACATTTTAATTATCCATTGACACGTGTTTCGTCGTATACGAATCATCAGAGTGGCTGAATCTAGCGAGATTCAAAATCGATACCCTACGGTAATGAGCCTAAACTCTTAAACCGCTCGTCCATCTCGCACAACTGTTTGGCTATATCGCGATTTACTTAGATGTTATTTGTTTTAGGTTTTTGTGATACGTTTTGAATGAATTCAATTATTTTTCCTAAATGCGAGTTTGGAATAATTTTCCCTTTAACCAATTTGGTACCGCCATATGGGGAACGGCATATATATTGTTTTTAAAATATAATTATCCACTGACACAGGTTTCAGCCACTCTGATGAGTCGTAGACGAAACACATGTCAGTGGATGATTGTATTTTAAAAACAATATGTACGCCGCTCCCCAATATGGCCGTACCAAATTGGTTAAAGGGAAAACTATTCCCATCTCGCATTTAGGTAAAAATGCGCTGTCGTAAATAATTGAATTCATTCAAAACGTACCGCAAAAACAAAAACAAATAACATCCGAATATATATATATGTATATATATATATATATATATATATATATATATATATATATATATATATATATATATATATATGTATGTGTGGGGGTGTTGTATAGAGGGCAAGAGTTAGTATCATGTATAAGAACTTTAAATGAACTAAAATGAAATATATTAGAGTAATTATTTATCCCAATAGATTTACAAAGACAATATATGGGCGATTTAATTAAAATGAAAAACTAAACATTAAATAGTAAGAAATAGTACAGATATATGTGGTTTTGCTATATCTAAAGAGAACAAGTAATCTGATTGCGCAACATTGGTGTTTCCATTACTGAAAGGCGAAAAAAAAATACTGGAATAAATTGCCGAAGCATGTGGCAAATGCAACTAGCGTGAATAATTCTTAAATGATTTCCACCGATTTTGTGTGCATAGTGAAATCAATGTAATGCATTAACAGCATTGGGATATTTCAGGTGAGAATTAAAAATAAATAACTGGAAATTCTATCGATTCGATCGACAAAGAAAAAGGTAGAACGAAACAAATTAATAAAAAAAAAGAAATCATTTCTTATAATTTAATTTTAAAATTTGGTAATTTCTGGTAGCGTTGAATTTATTATTATTTTTAACAAAATCTTACCGTAATGCGCCATACTGACAATCATCATCATCACCACCATCATCATCATCATCATCATCTGCCTCGGATCAGTTAAAGTGTGCAGCTAATCAAGATGTTATCCTGGGTTCAATGGTGGACTGTTGTAAGTTTAATGCTCTTAAGAAAGTTTATTTCTTTCAATCGTAGGTGTGCCCCTTTCTGTCCTGAAATTCTTGTGAAATGCTCTGTTCCATTTGAATATTCTGGATAAGATGCAGAAACGTATGTGTAATATTATTGATCTTAACCTTCTTTCTGTCAAATTTTCCATCAAAGAGGTGGTGTTGCTCATCTCAGTTATTTTTTTAAATACAGTTAAAAATACTGAGATTGTGTTCTTCAGAATATTCTGATCTATTCCCTCCTTCCTTGGTCACTGCTTGTTTCACACGTTGGTCTAATAGTCTTTATCGATTGGCTGCTTTGATAGCTCAATGTAAAGCAGCTTCCTAATTCAGTAGCTTCTATCCAAAAATTGTCGTGGAAGTTTGTTCTTGCTTACTGTTTTGCGCCTACCTATATATTTAGCCTTTTCAAGTCTAAGATATAAAGACGTGTCACATCTTTACGATACTGTCAGAGTTTTAATTATGCTTTATCTGGAGGGATTTTCAATGAGAATACTCATCATTATAATTGTTTCGTTTTTGCTCCCCTCGACAAAAGGAGGGTGGACCTGTAGATTCGCCCTTGTCCGTCCGTCCGTTCGTCTTTTCCTCTGTCCACACCCTTTTCAATAAGTATGCCTTGGAATGTTTTTGAAATTTTGCGCAAACATTAAACATGATATTAGTAAAAAGTAACAGAACGGATTTTTCGGGAAGATTTTGGTTGTCCCCCTCCCCCCGTAGGGATGCCTTTCGTGTTAAAATGTCTAAAATTGACACTTTTCTGCTTATTAAAAAAAAAAAGCCATGCCTTGGATTTTTATAAAACTTTTTTTTTTAAGTTGTACCTAATTGATTTCTATATCATTGTATTTGCCTATACTTTACGATAACAACTGGGTGTGCCCCAGGAGCTCTTTTAGAGCTAATAAAAACACTCTATTTTTGAGACTATTTTACCATATTTGTCCAACATTTTTTGTGTATGTCTATTTAACAGTTTTGCATTGTGCTGAACTCAAATTTAAATATGTTAATGCCTTGGGGACTTCTGGGGCTAAATGGGGGGGCAAATGATGGACTTTGTCATTTTTTTACATGGTGCAGCACTCAATTTACATATGTCAAGGCCTAAACTGCACCGTTTGTTCATTTTCATCAAGATTTGACGTCCCTGGGGACTTTGGGGGCTACATGGGCGGGAGCAAATGCTGAACTCCATTATTTTTTATGCCTCATTCACGGGGACCATACATGCTTCACTTGTTGTAATAACATTTAAATCAAAACTGCGAAGAAGGTGAAATGAAATAAGAACGATTAAACAGATAAAAATACAGATAAAACTTAAATACGACGACTCCCAACTATCTCTCTCATGCACTCTCTGTCTCTCTCTCTTTCTTTCTGTCTCTCTCCCCTTCTCTCTCTCTCTCTCTCTCTCTCTCTCTCTTTTCAGCCATGGTCAAAATTGTTGAGCATCAATAACAAATCAAAATTATGATTCATACTTATATATTTCAAGGTTAAGAATAGTTGAGTAAATCTTTCAATATTTGGCATGTCCTATGTTTGCCTTTATAACTGCATTTATTCATTTTTGAATATTTTGGACTAAATTGTTACAGGTCGAAGGGTTTATCTTAAGCCACTCTTCATGACGATTTGCCGCTATTATTTTTTCATAAAAATTTGTGCACTCTCACTTTGCTCCCTATATGGGACCATTAAGTTTCAATGGGATTTATGACTGGTAATTTTTAAATTTTTTTCATCTAAAAAATCCATTGAAGCTTTCGAGGTATGGCATGGGACATTTTTTGTTGGGAGCTTACATCACTTAGAATGTAATTATAAAATATTTTAGTCAAAAAGTTTGGTAAACCTAGTCAAGCATATTAGTATCAATTGTCGACTTCATTCTGCCGTCACATGTGTACTACAGTCTAGTGTCTGAAGAAACCATGCAGCCCCAAACCATTACACTGGCTCCTCCAAAATTGACAGAAACACACAATGGGTATAGAATGCATCACGCTATCTACTGCGAACATGAACCGTCCCAGGGGTGCCGAAAATCTGATGAGACAAATGAGAATTTGTTACAATTTTGAATAGATGCTATGGATATGTATTCAGATAAAATTTTCCATTTTCCTATCAAATTTTAGAAAATTAAAACTGTTAACTCACTTCAAAGTTATTTTCGGCAGATCAAACAATTTTAGTCCAATGATTAGGTGTCATATTTTCATTTGTATTTTTTGTTGCAAATTCCTGTCATTGTTTTTCTTCTTGACCTAAGACAAGTATGGCTTCTGCTTTGCTTTGCATCCTTTTAATCCCAGTCCTGATAACCTAATATGATTTTAGTTGCATCATTCCTAAGCAGCAAGCATTGGAGAGCATTCTTCAAGCGATGTTCTTTACACAGATCTGTCTTCCCTGACGGTTGTAAACATTTTACATCCTTGCCCTTTTCTGCTTTTTAAATATTTTGCTTTCTTGTGCCTTTTAATCGTTGTTTGAACTCCCTTACTTGAACATTCCATTTTCCTGAGAATATCCTTTACCAGAGAGAACAATAGTTTGTACACTTTTAATCACTAAAAGACGCTTCTTTTGAAGCATTTTTAATTAAATATACTAATATAGCACTAGCAAGCATCAATTATTTCCTGAAAATAAGAAACATCAGTGAATCCTTTGGAATATTGCCATGAATTTAGAAATGAACTGTGATTGATGAAAGTATGATAGGTTATGAAAAGGTGGGGGTGAGAAAGAGATATGTTTTGATAGTCAAAATTTTACCATAAGCAAAATATGATGAAAGTAAAGATAATTTTCGCGAAAACATATTTTTTTATATCACCTTTGTTTCCATTCGTAGCCAAGAGTGACCAACAAAATGATGTTTCCCTACAAAGAGAAAATGTTATATATGTAATAATATAAATATACAAGAAATAAATGTTTCCATAGTCAATAAAAGTAACTTTTATGGTAGAAAAGTTCATTGATTTGTATTTTTAAGTAGTTTATACATTTTTTAATTCACGAACTTATTTAAAAAAATCAAAATAGAAGCGACGTTGAAATGGAGAGCCTCGTTTTCAATTTGAAGGAGGGGCACCTGAGCATTCTGTGTTAACAATTTAAGAGAGTTCCGTCAACGTAAGGAATATTTATAAACATATTTTAATGTTTTCCGTTATTTTGTGCTTGAGGAATATTCGATTATGGCATGTGTAGTTTATATAAAAATTAATTTAAGTAGTTATCGCCTTAAATTTCGATTTAATTTCGATTCGCTGAAATTATTTCAAGTAAAGAGCATTAAAAACTATTTCAAAACAAAAAAACCATCAACTGAACTTTTATTTACTGTGGTAACATTTATTTCTTGCATATTTATTTTTCGGGTAGTCGTTTGTTGGCTTTTCTGATAAACACTCTTACTAAATAATATCGAGGAAATATCGAAAAACAAAGAAACAAAAACAGCTTTGAAAAATAATGAGGCTTTACTTATTTAGTAAAATAATCCGAAACACAAATGGGATATTTAGAAAGTAAACACGTAATTACTTTAGTTTTTTTAAAGCAAAGAATCGATATAAATATGAATAAGGAGAAAATGGCGCCCTTTAACAGCAGAAGAGCCTCGTTTCAGTTTTACAGTATTGAACGGTGTAGTATTGCGCCGTCGGATTCAGGGTTGTACTATTGTAATGTAAAGAACACGCAGAAAGGGTTGTGTTCAACTGAATTCCTTCTAGTACTCTGACAAAAAAAGCTTAAACAGATATATAAATAAGAATAAAAGGGTTATGTAAATATTTTAAAAAGACACGTAATCACGTGAGCAGGCGTTTTTCCTTCTTTTGACACGATAACAATTAACGTTCTTATTTTTATTATTTATTTATTTATCTATTTTCGAAAGTGTGCCTAAAGTTCCGACTTTTATTTTTGGCTTTCGCTTTGATAAGAATGTGAATTTATGAGGTGAATTTATTCGACACAATATGATTCAACTAAAAAAAACTAAATAAAAGCTAACGTGAATTAAGATTAAAGTTAAGTGTTATTGTGGACCCTCACCCCTTTTAAAAACCTTGTTAAACTTTGTGACATATTTACATTCTATGGAGGTCAGGCGCGAACGAAAAACCAATAATTTTATTATACCATATTTCTTCAAACTGAAACATGATTATCTAAGTATACTTACGCAAATAGATATGAAAAGTCTTTGTTAACGTTTGTGCCATATTTACATGGAGTACAGACCCGGACGCCGACCCCAGAATTCTATTATACCATCCATATTTAAGTTGAAAAATACTTATCAAAATATTCTTATGTACATCTATATCAAAACCCTTGTAAACTTTTTTTTTCAATTTTATACCCATACTTTGGGGGCCAGGCGCGAACGTAGGCCCCACAATTTTTACGAACCACTGTTCTGCCAGATCAAACATACCCATTCCTTATCCTCAATACATCTTCTATCATTATATGTAATCAGTTTTTAAAATAGTCAACGATATAGGAGCCTATTTGTTACCAGACACACACAGACGTTCAGCTTTATATATATATATATATATATATATATATATATATATATATATATATATATTTCATTTTATAACATAAAATAATATATGAATATATAATTGTATGCGTAAATTGTCAGGCTTATGCAAAGAGTTGCAGTTACCTCGCCTTTTTATATTTGTACATTCTATTGAATTTTTAGTTAGCCAATCAACTTCCGAGGTTCCACCGCGCCAATCCTTATCAGCTTATGGTCGGGCACTTTCCAGACAAAGGTACAGTTGACCTTATGTTCATCTCTTCCTGTGTCTGTGTTTTTATCGGAAGAGTAGATATCAAAGTAATCTGACCTATTTTCAACCTAGGTGTAGTTATTTTTTTTAAACAACGACGACGTAGTTAAATGTGTAATTTTTTCTCTTTAATTCGGATATTATTTAAGTTTATATATATACATATATATATATATATATATATATATATTTATATATATATATATTTATGCATACGTGTTTTTTATTTTATATTATTTTTATTTTATTTATTTTCAATTTTTATTGTAAATTTTAAATTTATTTTGTATCGCTATCCTAGTTGAAAGTTTATCCTTTGCACACAGTTGTTCTCTATTTCTCTCCAACAGTTTAATAGATGTTGGAGTTTTTTTAAAGTATAGGAAAGCAATTTTTTATTTCAGGCATAATCTACATGCATCGTCTAGATCCTTACATGTGCTTGCTTGTCTTACTAATTTCTGCTCGAATATTGGCGAACGTCCGCTTTCTTTGAGTCTCAGTATTGGTTTGCTAATGCTGTTTTCATTTGGTGATTTTTTTTGTTTTTGAACGCACTAGTATTTTCATAATATCGAGTTTTGAAATTCATATTCTGAATTCTATATACCCTCACAAGCTTCTCTGATACTGCAGATATCAGCCTATATAGAGATGGTGAGTAAGCTATGATATATCATCAACGCTCTCATCCCATCTGGCATCAATTGAAATGAATGGCTCTCGTCTTGGGAAGGCCTCAAGATTTGACAAGCTTCTGGGCTTGACCTTTACTCCTGATCTTCAATGGAACACATACATTAAATGCGTTGCCAAAGCCGCTGGAGAAATGGTGGGATTCTACTATCGATCCAGTCGATATCTCACTGCTGATGCTATTCTCTATATATAAGAGCCAGGTACGTCCAAGGATGGAGTACTGTTGCCACATTTTTGCAGGAGCTGCTAGAAAGGACTTATCCTGTCTTGATAGAGTTCAAAATAGACTTTGTAGCCTCGTAGAGGATATCCTTTTCTCTTCCTTGCAACATTTTTCTCACAGAAGAGATGTTGCGAGTTTGTCTCTGCTTTATCATTATTTTCATGGCAAGTGCTGGACTGAGCTCCAATCTATGGTCCCTCTCGCCAAACTTTCACAAGAAACACTCGTCTAGCAGAAAACACTATCAATAATTTTTCCCCCACTCTTTATCTGTGCCTAAACCTAAACGGAGATTCCATGAGCAAAGCTTCTTTCTCAGAACTGCACGCCTATGGAATTGTCTTCGGTTTTCCTGCTTTCCAGTTGACTACAATATGGTTGTCTTTAAGTCTAACGTAAGCAAGTTTTTGATGAGCTGTTCCATATAAGTTAACAAATTTACCGAATTTCCATTACTAACGATTACCATATTGTCCAATTTCTACTGTACACTCTTTAACCCTTATCCTCGAGTCGCTTCTTGGCCTTGATAAATGGTGATGCATATGTAAAAAAAGAACATAACTTTAGGAAAAGCATACACAAAAAAATGAGAAATCCAGGCCAAAAAGTAGACGTACTAACATAAAAATAACAAACTTCCTGTATGTCACGTTTGATATTGAACGACTATTGTGTATATGCTATACGTTCATACCCACACACACGTATTGACAATGAATCAAATTCTTATACATAGACTTTTAGTTTTGTGTATATAGTATTAGGAACTTTTTTAGAATATTGAAGCGCCTTTATTTGGCAATGTTTTTTTTATATAAATGTACACTATCTTACATGTACGTTATTGGAAGTCGTTTATAAAAATTACCATGTTATAAAGATTCACACGTTTCGTACATATGTTAATAGAATAGTGGCGTCTCATATATATACAAGTTTATATATGCTCAGTTTGCTTTGTAAAAGACCATCATTTAAGGTGTTTATACATGCATACACACATAGTCCGCTATGCAACACTCTGTCAAACCACGCGCATCGTGTCGAAGAAAAGGTGATTTTGCGTTAATCCATCTGTCAGCTGAAATGTCCTCCTTAATTTATACATATTTACTTGTTCTGTCTTTTTCGTTAGCACCACGTGATCTTGACCTTTGTACAACTCGGACTGCTTCTAATTTGCTTTATTACCATATCTGTCCTTGCTTCATAGGTATATTTTAAAGGTCACGTGTTTTTCATTACTTTAGATCGTATTCCTGTGCTAATTCAATAAAATACGACATTCCACAATGCGACCCCAAATCACAATGTTGACGTCTACGTGCACGTGAAAATATGTGACCTTTTTATAAAACATTATACATCGTATTCTGAAATATGTTTTTTTATGAAACATTGAGAAATATTCTCAGATTCTCATTCAAATATTTCTTGCAATACCTGATTCTACGTTGAACTCGTAGATGTGATAAATACAATTCGGAATATAGTCAAACTGTCGTCATGGTTTCAAACGCCATGACCTCAATACATGACGGGGTTTTTTCTGCTGATATTTACTGAGATATATCCCTGGGCATATATTATGATTATCTTACTTGCTGTTCCTTACCTTTTAATTTGAGTTTTCTCCCGTGTTATTAATACACATAGTTTTCTATCTTAAATTGTCATATTCGAGGCTGCTTCGTCAACGACTGAGACGAAACCTTGGCGTGTATTATTGGAAAATATGTGTTTGGTATATTTACTTTCACGCAGTCTTATATTTAATTTGGTTCCACATCTTCTCTTCTAATAGACACCGACGTTCACCGGCAAATCTTTTTTTAATATGATCCATATATTTCTTGTACTGTTATTATTCATTTCCTTTTTTTTTTACCTGCTAGCTATTGTACATATTCTACGAAAATACAAGACGCATACTTCATCTAGTTTTTTTTTCTTTTTCTTTTTGATATCAAGACGTTTAAATTGGATATCCAAAAGCCTTATTTTACACTCTCAGTTGACGGAATACAAGATTAGCTGATTTATTTAACGGATAAACATTTAAATAAATAATCCCGTTTTCTTCACTAAATATTTTTTTTATTTTTGACACAATAACAGTGTTTTTTATCGACCAACATTAGTGAATTATTTTTCATTACTTTAAAATTATCAATTCCTAACGGTATATAAACATTTAAGTGAACCGTAACCGTTTAATCAAAATAAAACTTATTAACTGCTTAATATTCAGCATTCAGGTATAGTGTTTTTACAGAATTTATTAAACGAACACTTTCTTCGTTTGGTAATTATAACAGGATTTATTTTTCTACGATTCCCATATATAATTGTTTCATCTTGTTATAGAAAGTATTCTCGCGTAGCTTACTTTCTATAGGTATCTTTTCATACTACTATGTCACGTCATGCCAATGTACGAATTATTTTTGGAGACACATTCTCCTATGGGACATTTAAATACGTACACAGCATTTCTAGTTTTCAGCATACTGCCATCGGATGTAGGATTATTATTTATTAGTAATTGGCTAGTTTTAATTTTTTTTGTAATAAATAATAAATCTTATTTTAGAGTTTTTTTCCGTGGTTACGACAGGTTTGTGTACAATATCTTCTATTATTTTTTCGTCTAATTTGTAATTCTCATGCATCTGGTTACAATAATATATGTTAATGTTTTTTTATCGTTGCTATCATTATTATTATCATTATTCCTATTATTAATGGTAGTTAATAAGTGTCTAATCTGCTGGTCAACTATGTAGTTTGGGAAGCCGTTATTAATTAGAGTTTCTTTTTACGTTCGAAAGTGATTTATAGAATATTTCGTTAGTCGAAGAATTACGTTTAGTTCTGTAGATGAGATTTTTTACGACAGCTATTTTATTTATAAGAAAACATGGTTTCATACTGGTAAGGTTTTTGTATGGGTGAGTAATGAATTTATCGGTGTCGACTTTTATTTCTATATCGAGGAAGGGGATACTATTGTTTATATTTGTTTCATGTGCGAAATTTAGTATGGAGTTATTTTTAAGAGCGGTTTTAATGTTTATTAATTCGTCTAAGTTTTCCATTAATAAGAGTATAAATAATAACCGTACATCCGATGGTAGTATGCTGAAATCTAGAAATGTCGTGTACGTCTTTAAATGTACCATAGGAGAATGTGTCTCCAAAACAAATTCGTACATTGGCATGACGAAATAGCATCTCCCGTCGTTTAACATGTCACCTCTCTTCCCGAATAGTTTAATCTGTCAGCACTTCATAGCAGACCACACCCCTAAAACTGAATTTAGAGACATATTAATTAAAAAAAAAAAAAACACGGCCATTTTAACTGTCTCATATTGCGGGTGCGCCTCCCAATCTTTGAGGCATTGTTAATCCACATTAATAAACCAACGATTAACCAGACTCAAAATGAAATGGAGGGCACGCTCAAGTGCTTTTGAGTATTTTAGTGATGTTAAGCGATTTTTATATCTTTTAATCGTCTTTTAACCGTCTTTTCATTTCATCTCGCTACTTTCATTTTTCAATTTCATTTTTTAATTTTTATTTTTTACTACTCGCCTGAGGATGACCAATGGAGGTCGAAAACGTTCGCGATTATGGGAAATTTCTTTTTTCTCTCGAATAAAACATTCTGAAAATGGTTTGACAAAGAGAAAAAAAGGATTACAAGAAAAACAAGCAAGAGTTGTCTGTGTTATTTAATGAAACGTGCATATATATGTATATATATATATATATATATATATATATATATATATATATATATATATATATATATATATATATAGGGTGATCCGGAAGTAACTCTTTATTTTAAAATGCTATAATATATTTTTGAAGTATAATTTATCGAAACAATGAATATGAGAAAAAAGTATATTACAGGGACTTTTATTGAACATTCAATATGGGCACCACTATTCGTCACCAACTTTTCAAGTCGACCATGACCCGCATCAACTGATTTCACAATAAACTCTCGTGGAATGGAATTAATAACTTTACGTGTTCTCCCTTCAAGATTAAAAACCAAATTTATATAACTAATTTAAAAAAAAACAAAAGTATAGATTTAATTAATACACATTCAGTAACATACACACAAACATTAAGAAACATATTACAGCATTTGAATAAATTATACGCCCCGTGCCATTCTCCCTTCCACTGGACTCCAGCAGTGCTTATTAACGAGAGGTTTGGTTCGAGATCATCAATCTTTGCTGCACAGTTACATGTGCAGCCCTAGGTGTATCAGAATTTTTGTAGGAATTTTTGACACCCCTAACACGAAACTGCGAATAAAATATAAAAAAAACTCGTAATTTCTCTTTTAAAAGTGTGTTGTTTATTTTCTTTATGGATTATACTTCCAAAATAAATTAAAGAAAGTTGTTTTAACAGTAATACATTTTTTTTTATTTTTTAAAAAGCAGTAATGAAATTAATTGAATTTTACGAGTTCAGTATTTTTCAATTTTTAAATTTTAAAAATCTATCAAAATGTTTCTATTGATTCAATTTTTACGATATTTTGAGGGTCAATGTGAAAGTTTATGCTATTTCCAATAAACTGAATATAATATTTTATACAAACGTTTGTTTTAATTTTAGTGTTATATATCACAAATTGAAGATAAAAGATCAATAAATAACATATTCAAATTTAAAACAAAAAAGCAGTGTCTTTTTAGAAATTTACATGTAAAGTCCGAAGTTTAAAACCTTTTTAAAAAAAAAACATGTTTTTTTTTGTTGTTTTAAATGAAACCTTGGTCGTTGCTCCTTTAACTGAAAATAATTAGGGCTTGAATTACATTTTTCGAGTAGTTATAAGCTTGGAAAGACGGGGTGGAATTATTCACTATTTTTCACGAAATTTCTGACACACTTAGTGCAGCTACCCTAATAAGGGCTATCTATTGTATTTCGAGACTGAATAAAGGTTTCTTTCTTTGTTCTCATGTATTATTACAACTTATTTTTTATTTATTTTATTATTCATTTATTGTTCTTTAATTGTTTTCTGTATTTATATTCATTTCTGTTTTATTTTCTCTCTTTGTTTATTTATGTCTATCTTCATCCGTATCTTCCGCTTACTTCCCTTTGTTTAGAAATTTCCTTTTTCTTCTTTTCTTTTTTCAGCCTCTCTTTTTTTAGAGTTTTATTTTCCATTTCTATGAACAATTTTCTTTTTTTCTTCTTTCATTTCTATCTCTTTTTCATTTACTTTTCGCCATTTATTTGCTCTATCTTTCCTTTTCCTTTTTTGTTGTTACATTTCATTTATCATCTATCTAAACAAATCTTCTCTTCCCGCTTTTGCATTTACCTTCTCTTTCTTATCTCCTTTCTACGTGACCTCGAACTTTCTGCTGACAAATCTCTTCCTGTAAAGCTTCCTCTACCTCGACATGCACCACAGCATTCCTTTAGTAAAAAGACACGTGTACCGACTCTTACCCAACACTCTCTTAAGGGAATAATCGGCTTTTTCGCTGTACGCAATGGCCTCCACCAAAGATGAAACCTCTTATCGCATTGGTCAAGCGGTGGAAGTGATTAAAAAAGATATTGCAATACAAGCGAACATGTCAAACGTTTTCATTTCTCCCGCGAGTTTGATTCTAACAGAGCGCTAAGTACGAATGACTTTACATCCCAGTAAGGTAAGCTGGTTCACACTCCACTGAATACGAAGCTATGATACTGTATATAAATGCAAACCTACATCATTCGCCAAAAATGTCGGGAAATTATGGTTCGCCAGTCTTCGCGCTAATATTCACTAAATAGACAAACATACCATAATTACAATCTTATCCGATGATCACGGTGTTTTTCTCATAAACTATTATCCGCGACTGCGAGTATAAAATATGTATAAAATGGCTTCTTGATCGTCGAAACTATAAATATGAACTAAGACAGAACGCAAGAAAAAGTCTCATACTGGAAATTAAAAAAAATAAAATTTAAAAAAAAATAAAGAAAAGAATATGACTCAGAATCGAAAACATCTCATTATGGAAATAGAGTGAAGTATTTATTACCAAATTCCTTTAAATCTACGGGGATTAGATAAACATCTATTTTCTATCTACATCTACATTAGCAATTGAAATGGCATTGGTTTTTCTCCCTAAATTTAGCGAGATGCGACGGATGTACATTGATTTTATAAGAAAGACGAACATGAAAAGGGTCATCCTTAAGGTAAAGTTTAAATGTCGCTGTCAGATGTAAAAGCGATAAATAATCTATATAGTTAATTTCTGTTGGTGTATTTATGTATTACATAAACGAGGAATCATTTCTATTTAAAATCTGTTTAATATTACACATGTAAAATAAGAAAAGAATGGTTGTAGTGTGTCAAAATTATGTGGATAAGCTAACTCAAAGCCTGATACATGTTTATTTAATAAAAAAAATTTAATTTTTACGAGCAATGATTTCTCAATATTTACGTTTATAATAATTTATAATAATTTTATTATAAAAGGCTACATGCCTGTCTTTCTGCCTCCATATTTTCAAACAATATCTCTACCGAAAGTAAAAGTCGGAGAGCGACACTAAGAGCCCTAGTATGGTTGGATTTTTTATGGGCCATTTTTTTTCTGGGTCTTTCGCCAGTTAAAATAGTTTTTAAGGGATCAAAATAGGTCAAGATTAAAAAAATGGTTATACATTTTTGTACATTTGTCTTAGTTTATTTAAGATTTTTAATTTTTAATCAGCCCATATGCATGTCACGTTGATACAGTGGTAATGTCATCAGATTTGAATGCTACAGTTTTACTTTCGGTTTCGATTTTCGCTGATGAAACCAAATCTTTTTTTTTTTACTTTTGAAATCACGATTCTATAATATATACGCAATCTAGACAAATTAAAATATCATGTTTAAGCGCATTTTACGACCGGGCAAAACCGGGTGCCCCCCTCCCGTTTGTAATATAAAATAATATTTCAAATGAGCAACATCAGAAATTTTAAAGCCTATACTCATACAGAGTTTTGGACTCGTTTTTCTCTGATGGCGACCTGTAAACATTACAATTTTTTAAGATACGTCCATTGAATCTGAATATTTAGAGATGAATATGCGTGATTAACAAGCACACAGATGAAAACTGTTATAGAAATATGAAAATATCTCGACTAATAATCATCATATCATATGAATTTAAAGATTCTTCTAGTTGGCATTGGTTTCTTCGGTGTTTTTCTAGTAAGAATTCTTTCTGGAAAGACTTCCGAGATTACGAAAGGGACAATGTGAAAGATTACCAATATTTTAAGTGAAAGTGATTTTTGTGGAGATGGCGAACCGAATTCGAACTTGGGACAACCAGATTGTCAGTCCGTCTCGTTAACCACTTGATCAGCGTCACTACCCGCCTCGATTAATTGTACATATTTAGCGATAAAATGACTACTTCAGCTTCAGAAAACGACGATTGGAAAAAAGACAATTATATTCCAAGGTTAAGCAATGACGCACCGAGGGACGAGAGTATTTAGAAATTCTATTTACAAGCGTAGCGTTACAGATAGACAGACAGACCGACCAGGCCATTAACGGATCATTAGAAATATATAGAGAGATGTGTATACGCATCTAATAAAACCATTATTTGCTCTCACTTTCATTTCACTGTTCTATTCCAATCTGCAGGTTACAGAGGTTAAGTGGTTAACAATTCAGCCTGAAATCTCGGTGAATCAAGTTCGAATCCAGTTGACTCCACAAAAACGCTTTCATCAAGTCCACACCTAGCCTTTGTTTGTAAACACCTAGAAAATGTAAAAGTACTTTAATCTGTTGTTTACCGGTACAAGATACAAACCGACACATAGAGGCAGGAAGGTGGCGTTGGTTAAGTGATTAACGGTACGTATTAACAATCTGATGGATGGTTGGTTGTATTTTGTTTTACGGGATATCAACCCTGTCAGGTAATTCATTGCCGAATCCTGTGGTTTTGAAGAACAATTTTTTAATAGAATATATTTGGGGGAGGGGGTTCAAGTCGGTTTCTAACCCATAGTTGGGACCCTAACAGGTACTATCACTCCGGGTTTGAGTGGACTTGGGAGCAATAGCAATTAAAGGGTGGCTCCACACTCCCCAAAGCCCGCAAGCTGGGCCTCATTATCGGATATAGCTTATGGTCATATTCAGGACGTTAACAATCTGAGTGTGTTACATTGTGACCTTCGTAAAATAAATAGAAACAGGTATATCTATTGAAAAAGGGCAGAGACCTGACGAATTTTGTTGATCCGATTGAAAACAGGGAGACGATATCTAACATGATCTTCTCATATTTCTTCACAATCGTCTACTGCTGTTTTCTATAGACTGTACTTCACATTGAAACAAATTTTGTATTACACCACCAGAATTGTGAGGAAGGAAATGCCTATTTTAAAGAGTATACACATTAATGGGCACAGATTATCCATAGCATTAATTTAATCATTCTACACGTCATCATTGACAGCCGGATTGGTCGCTTAACAGTTTCCCAAGACTTAGTATTTTCTTTTTTTTATTTTTCAAGAGTGCACAATAGAAAACTAACATATAGCTAGTTAGGTATATACTTTGAGTTCGTCATCGACATTCTTAACTAATAGTTAATGCAGATATTAGCCTTGCTTATAATCATATTAGGGTGCTCGTTCGAAAAGAACGCGTTTGGTTTTTTACGCTTACGTCTTAACCAACATTTTCCTTACTGATATTTTCTCAGTAAAACGCCATGATGTTGAACTGTCAGTTAGTCAAACCGGTCTTTTGTTCATACGCTTAAAACATTATTTTAATCACTGTATACATTAGTCGAATGGACGTATCTTAAGAATGTCTATTTTAGTCATTCTCAAATTTACTCACCCCAGTCTCGTCCGTTTTCGTTGCCGGTTGATTAATTGTTTTGGAAGTCACGCTACTCGTTTGATTTGTTAAATTCAGGAAAGTTGCGGTGGACATTTTGAAAAATTACCTCTTTGTCTACTTTGAATGAGAATCTCTGGCATAAAGATTGAAGCGAGGCTAAAATAAATGTGTTTGTTCCCGTTTGGAGAGATGTGCATTTAATTCAAAATGATCCTCGTATGTCAATCGGGAGAGGAAATATCGTCCTCCGCTCTGATTTTCTTACTTAATATTCCAGCTGCTTTTATATGCGAAACAAACAATACCATAAACAATATAGATAGCTTTCTATTTCCGATCTCGAAATAGCGGAAAAACATGAGGTTTACTTAACGTTAGTAACATTGTTGTTGATGTTCTGGACTTTCCGAATGGTGTTAAAACTCCTTAATCAAAAGTTTAATTAGTTTCCTTTACCGATTTTGAATGTAACCAAATAAACAAAATAGGAGGTTCTAAAATAAAACGTCTTATTTTTCATTCAGATTTAAAACAACGAAGACGGAAACGGAAGCGATATACCGAGCGGCTTTATGTAATCCAGAATTCTCTAAATAGTGTTCACCGTTTTCAATGCATTTTAGTCAGGAATTCAATTATGAATCCTTGCTTCCGACGCATATTTATGACAGAGGTTACTTTGTATGAATTTTATGCAGACTGTTATTCTTATCTTCATAATTACTGTTGTTTCACCTATTTTCGACCACCTATTCCTCTGGTCTTCTTCAGGTCGTTAACTGCGATGGGATAGTACTTCGGATTATTGTAACTGCATCCCCTATAATTACTCTGTTCCATAGTTGTTGTCTCACCACGTTTTTGCCAACTTATCCGCTGACCTGATTTGGGTAGGATTGAAATCGCTATCTTTAGGCAATGCTTAATGGAGCCGTAGAAACTCAACGCCTCTTTATTGTGTTCTTACCTGGTTTAGCGATACCGTTACATAACTGAGCATATCTATTCGGTCGCGATTAAACACCTAAAGAAAGCCAAGAGATAAGTTGACCGAAACGTAGTGAAATAATAACTATGAAGATGAGGATTATAGTCCGCAAAAAATGAATGCGCAAATCATGAAAACCTTACCTTAAATAATTCTAAAAATATAAAAGGGTTGTTTTCTTAAAATCTCACAAAACAAATTTTAATTCCAGCGACATGAGTCTTTGAGATAATCGGTCCCGGCCGTTAAAGTTGGATGATGGAGACTTGCAATCTGGATTGGAGATTGTACCTTCATTGAACATTCGAAAATTGGCTGATGGGATAGGAGTTGGCAAATTGATTAGAAATCGTGCATTTTGAGTTAGTTCTGGCTGGTCGTGTAATCTGTGCACAAACGTTACTGTAAGCAACGAGCGAGTGTACGAAAAGTTCCTATTTAAAATGCCTCCCCACGGGACAGAGTTAGACACCAGGGTCGTTTTTTTTTATGTGGAGAAAAGGAACAAAAATAAACATTGTCTCAGTCGTGAAGGATTTCTCCTCCACTGACAGAGAAGAAGAAATTGAAGTGCAGCATCTGAAGACAGATACTACACTTTGATCTTGTCCCGAAGGCCAAGGAGTGCACGAAAAGTTGAAGCAAAAGTATCCGGCTCTGATCAACCAAAAATGCGCTTTGATGGAGCAGGGTGATGCCAAGCCACACACCTTCAGGAAAACCAAAGACAAGTTTGAAGGTCTCGATGGCGTTGGGATTCTGCCATATCCAGCCTACAGTCCTAACTGTGCTCCAGCAGATTAAGACCTTTTCCGCGCAATGAAACACTTGGCTTCCGATTCAACTCATTGATGAAGTCTTCGAAGTGTTCCAAGAATTCTTTTATTCCAAACCGGCTGTATGTTACTGTGAGCACATTCGAAAGCTTGCAGATTGATGAAAAAGATGGCCTATAAGTTGGGGATTATTTTTTGTTTTGTTTTTTGTTATTACTTTATCAGTAAAATTTCAATTTTTTGCTATTGTTGAGACAATGTAATATATATAAATGTTTAGGCATACAAAATTCATACAAACATTTGCACATAAGAAACAGAGATTTGAAGAGCTTTTTCAGCTATCATCTTGTCAAGAGAAAATCGATAGCATACAATGAAATTTAATATTATTGGCAAAAATAAAAAGCAATGAAGGTTTTTAGGTGCAAACAACGATTAAAATAAATAATTTTATTAGATATTTATGTATAAGACGATTAAAATAGCATCGAGGGGAAGATTTAACGTTGTTGTCGATTCTTTCTGCAGGCACAAAGAAGATTTTCGAATGGCGATAGATAGAGATTCCGAAATGTGTTAATGATTTTTAACATCCGCTCTAAGGATAGCCTCATCCGACTTTATTTTATACTTATCTGTACAACATTGATTCTCAACCAAATACTAATTGATAAACCAGCACATTTTATCCAAGGTTAGACAAAGAATAGGATCTGTAAGCCTCCTTTCTACTGCAACTTTGGAATCTCCTATTAGCCAGTATTTTGTTGAAAGAGCTCTCGAGAGTTTTCTCCCTATAATTTTTAAGTGTGTATATATATATATATATATATATATATATATATATATATATATATATGTATATATAGATATATATTCGTTTCCTCTTAATATTTTGCCAATGTTTTTGAATTGCTTTTTTTAAACTGGTAAACCTTTTCTATCTTCATAAGTGTTGTTTTGTAAAATATATACTCTTTGATAACCTACCTTATATATATATATATATATATATATATATATATATATATATATATAGGCACACACACACATATGTATATACATATATGTGTGCTTGTCGACCATCACTTCAAATTACACCCCATACAATAACTGAGAAACACCGAAATTTCAGATTTGGCTGCAGTCTTTGTATGTCAAACTCAATATGTATACCGTTGCATTATCGAGAAATAATAAAAATCGTGACTTATCAGAGAAAATGACATCGGTTCAAAATGTCATAGGTCACTCCACCATTTCACGAGGCCAATCTTTTCTGCGCTTGATATTGGCAGGATGAAGAAGAGGTTTCCTTCTCGCAGCTCTACCTGAGTAGCCCAGCTTGTGAAGATAGTTGACAGCTGTTCTGGGACTGACTTCAATTTGTGTTGCAATGTTAGATATTTTGCACCGAGAATTCTCTTCAACATTTGTTTTCACAAGATTCAAGATTCTTTTCGAGGGTAGGGGCGACTTCGATGATGTTTTGTGCATTCTTTGTTCTGTCTTGTGAATTGTGCGATCACTCTATTAACAGTAAAAAGTGGTATTAGAAACTTTCCTGCTATTTAGCGTTCACTAAGACCACCTTCATTTTGACCCACAGTTTCTTGCAGAAATCTTGATTAGTCTGAAGCTTCGTTACATGCTTCAGTGTTTTTTGATGCTATTTTAATGAGATATTATGAGTTATTTAATCACTATTCATATATGAAAATATGAATAAGCATATATTAATCTTAGGAAAATGTTTATCTTATTGTCTATTCTTTTTTGTAATGCCTGCATATATATATATATGTGTGTGTATATATATATATATATATATATATATATATATATATATATATATATATATATATATATAGGTAGAATTTCATTATTCGCGCATATTTTATTGAGGAGGATCTTCGTTATTATTTTTATGATCTTTCTTTCGATTTCTTTTTGTTTTCGTACAAGTATTTTTGTTGTGGGATCCAAAGTTCTTATAAGGTCCCCTAGTTTACCGAACGTTTTTGGTCTCGATTGACCATCGTCAGGTTGTTCTTCCCGTGCATCCTACTTATCAAGTGGTATTAGAAGCTTTCCTGCTATTTAGCGTTCACTAAGACCACCTTCATTTTTACCCACAGTTTCTTGCAGAAATCTTGATTGGTCTGAAGCTTCGTTACATGCTTCATTGTTGTTAGATGCTATTTTAATGAGATATTATGAGTTATTTAATCACTATTCATATATGAAAATATGAATAAGCATATATTAATCTTAGAAAAATATTTATCTTATTGTCTATTCTTTTTTGTAATGCCTGCATATATATATATATATATATATATATATATATGTGTGTATGTGCATCCTACTTATTGATTGATTGATAAGCAGAATGCACAGGAAGAACAACTCTGACGATGGTCAATCGAGACTGAAAGCGTTCGGTAAACTAGGGGACTTTATAAGAACTTTGGATCCCACAGCAAAAATACTTGTACGAAAACAAGAAAACAAGAAAAATTCGAAAGAAAGATCATAAAAAGAAGAACGAAGATCCTCTTCAATAAAATATGCGCGAATATATTTATATGCATACATATATCCATCTACAGATAGACTGTTACATTCTATCACAGCTCTTCATCGCAGCTACACTAGCTACTATTCCAAGCAAGCATTGAAATTTGACTGCCTAGTCGACAGTCAGGGCTACTAATCGTTGCGCAGTTTAGTTGCGACTACGATTGGTATGTGAAATTACGATGGTCAAACATTATATGCATATATATATATATATATATATATATATATGCATATATGCATATATATATGTGCGTGTGTGTGTGTTTGTGTGTGTTTGTGTCTGTGTGTATCATGTGTGTATATATATACATATATTCTTACACTCTAATACCTAACATACTTGGATAATAGCGCAATTTAGCTACTACTAAAATGAGTATGTGAAATTATATTAATAAAACATCATATATATGTGTATGTGTATCTGTGTCTCTGTGTGTTTGTCTGTGTCTGTGTTTGTCTGTGTACTGTGCGCATGCATATATACATATATTCTGGCACTCTACTTTCTAGGATACTTACATAATACATTTCTTTGGAGCAAAAGAGGTGTAATATTACAGTATTGTTCTCCTTACGCCCCTGGTAATATTTTATTTATTCTTAACTTACGGATAGATCACGTAAACTTGTATATTTCAGAAACAAAATTTAATTAAATGCATTTGTTTTATTTTATTGGGTACAATAATATCGTAAGGTTATGTTTCCTGATGGCATCCACGAAAAGGACTTTTTTTAATTTATTCAAACTAAATTTATTCAACTAAATTTATTCGATTTAAAAAAAAAATGAAAAATAAAAATGGAAATGGTAATACTTAATCCAGGTATTGAGGTAATAAATGGCCGTAAAGATCCATTCCTTAGAAGCATAGATCGAGCAAAAATGATTTCAATAAATACTCAATCATTTACACTAAGTTAATGGTTACATTCTAAGGCCGAAAACATGGCGTTAATCTCTGGGTACAGAAAATCATAGAATTCCTCAATCAAGCCTGGGCAATACCAGATCTTTCGGCTAGTGAATATGCGTTAAACTAAGTTTACGTAATCTTATTCAGAAAGAAAAAATCTAAGCTTTTTTATCAACACGTTCTACGTAAAGAAACAGTGAGTGTATAAAAAATAAATAAAAGTCAACAGTGTAGGTAAAACATTACAGAAAAACCGCTAACGTGCGCCATTGAAACGTTGATGCAAACTTGGTTCGACAACTTAATGCAAATCTAAAAAATGTTTTGAAAGAAATATTGGGTTTTGACATAATGATATTTCTAAAGGGAATCGGCTACAAATTGCATCACTGCCAATACAAATCATATACAAAATTTAGTGCGGCCATTTCCCCCTTTTTTCTACAATAAATCAACTTTGACAGAAAAGTAAATTCATTGATTCTTCCAGCAAGGAAAATCAACTAAACCAACTGCCTTTGTATTTTAACCGATAAACATTTCCTGGAGACAGATTGCATGTGAGAAATCTCCTGTCACTCTAGTAAGCAATATGCTAGCTAACAGTTGATAAAAAAAACCGCTGGCGGAATCTCTAGTGCAAAAACGTTAAGTATTTTTATTTATTTTTTTTTTTTCTAAACTAATCCTAAATGTTTTGTTACATTGTTTTAAATTTGCTTTTCGTGTTTTATGTATTTTGTCTGTATTTCTCCTGTCTTTTTGTCTGTATTCCGTATTATCCGTCCAGCCCTTCTGCTACAAAGCTGAACGTTTTAAAACAAACAAAATGCCGGCAACTAACGAAAAAAAAAAATGCCGGAAATTATTCTCTAGAGTAGATAAACTTAGGACTTTATATAAAAAAAAAAGCTAGAATTTTTTTTTTTTTTTTTTTTAACAAAAAAAAAATGTAAATTAGATATTGTTTACACATAGAAACGTTACGACTTTTATTCTATAGATAGGCACTCGATCAAGTCATCCGGAAATAGAAATCTCCTGTCACTCTAGTAAGCAATATGCTAGCTAACAGTTGATAAAAAAACCGCTGGCGGAATCTCTAGTGCAAAAACGTTAAGTATTTTTATTTATTTATTTTTTTTTCTAAACTAATCCTAAATGTTTTGTTACATTGTTTTAAATTTGCTTTTCGTGTTTTATGTATTTTGTCTGTATTTCTCCTGTCTTTTTGTCTGTATTCCGTATTATCCGTCCAGCCCTTCTGCTACAAAGCTGAACGTTTTAAAACAAACAAAATGCCGGCAACTAACGATAAAAAAAAAATGCCGGAAATTATTCTCTAGAGTAGATAAACTTAGGACTTTATTAAGTAGTATACTTAATATATACTATTACTGCAAGCTTGCCTGTATTGAAAATATTTTCTTTTCGTTTTCGAATCCTACCTTATATAGTTAGCCTTATGTTCAAGTACATTCGAAATATAATACAGCGCAAAGAAAGTCACTCATGAAAACGGACCTCCTAAATTAAAACCTTGAAAAATTATTTAAACTCTAATGTAAATTAATATTAAGCAGTCTTTACAAATTGATAATAGTTAATTATTGGATTTTAATTAATTATAAGATGAAACTTTTATGATTCAAACTAGATAGATAACGACAAACTTCCACCCATTAATATGGGAGGGGAGATTATCACCAAAATGCCATGAATTATTAAGTTCGCACCGGACTTACTACTTAGATATAAGTCAATGATACCCATTCCCCTTTCTCCCCCCCCCTTTTTTTTTTTTTTTTTTTAAATGGAGAGTAGATAATACAGTGGATGTGTTATCGGCAGCTCCAGTAACTCTCGCTTCTCCTATTTTGTCATTCAGTCCTCATTCAATGAGTGATGTTTCTGACAAAGGGTGAAGAAAAAGCTGCTTAAAGGTCGGTACTACTTGGTGACCAGTAGTCTGAGATGTCGGATATTTTTCTGTCTTTGTCTGTCCTTGTTGCCATGTCACTAGTAAGGGTGCTGGAGGTAAACGTTTTGTCTGGGCTGACGTTATCCGCCTGATAGTCAGGGACCCGAACCTTGGATTAACCACTAAGGAGGCTGTCCTATCAGCAGGCGCAAAGTACTGGGACTGCTGTATTGCCATTTGGTGAGTGGATCTGGACCATGCAGTAGTCTCTGGTGGGGCCTCTCGATGCCATACTAGTGGGTAATTGTTACGGCTTTACCTTTTCGTGTGCTACAAATAAAAAAAAAATCTTCCTGTCTTTTTCTCTCTTACTTCCCCTCTCTGTACTGCTCTAACCAAGTATGCCGACCTATTCCACAAATCCCCAAACCTCAACATGAAATATCTCCAGAATAAAAACTCGATTAAACCTAGAACCCCATCTTCCAGCGTAGACCCCTACTACCAGGTCTCCTTCTCCAATATCAGGGGTCTACGTTCCAACCTTCCAGAGGTTGAAACCCAATTACAGGAGACGAAACCGGACATATTATTTCTATGTGAAACTGGAATAGGGCCGACCACTTCCCTAGATGATTTCATAATGCATGGATACTCCAATTTAACAGCTAAATCTGACTCCCAACATCGCCATGGGCATGGAATATGTGCCTACATTAAGGATGGCTTCCCATGTGGCAGGGATATCTCTAGAGAAGATCCTAATTTACCCTATATGTGCTTCAGGGTTGCACTTGCTAACACCACTGCATTTATATTTGCCCTCTATAGGCCCCACAGCAGCGGAGTTACTATCTTTAAGAGCATATCTGAGAAAATAGACCACATACTGTCTTGTCATCCCTCGGCTAACATCCACATCTGTGGTGACTTCAACGTCCATAACGTGGAATGGCTTACCCATTCAAATAAGACAGATGATGAGGGGAGGTTTTGTCATGATTTTGCCATTGCTTATGACCTCACTCAGATTGTTCGCGAACCCACCCGTGTGCCCGATACACCCAATCAATATGCAAGCCTCTTAGACCTTTTTCTTTCAACTTCCCCTGAGCTATGTTCATGTACCGTTCATTCTCCTTTAGGATCCTCCGACCACTCCGTCGTATCAGTTAAGATAAAAACAAAATGTAAGAAGCCCCCAGACGTACCCCTCCACCGTACTGTATACCGATACTCTATGGCTGACTGGGATAGCTTCCGTACATTCATATCTGATTTACCTCTGCACTCCATGTTTAAAAAGGAAGTGTCCTCTATAGTATCAGATCTGACCGAATGGTTAATTGTAGGCATAGACCAATTCATACCATCAAAAAAATTCCAACAAAAACCTAACAGCCAGCCATGGTTCTCCCCAGAATGTGCTGCTGCTATCGCGCACAGAAATCACTTTTTCCATAACTACCAACGTAATAGATGCACTGAGACTAAAGCTGCTTTCAGGACTGCCAGCAACCACTGTAAAAGAGTAATAAAAAATGCAAGAGAGCTATATGCCCAGTCTGTTAAATCCAAGGTAGCTGATCAACGGCTTGGTTCCCACCAGTTTTGGCAAATAACAAATAGGATCCTGAACAGAAGTGTGCGTTCTATCCCAACCATTATCAATGGACCAGAGGTTATCTCGTCAGCGTCAGACAAGGCCAAACTATTTGCCAAGAACCTTGCAGCTTATTCTACCCTATGCGATGAAGGTCATCAACTCCCCGTATTTCCTCCTATAACACAGAACAAGCTAGGTAATATACAAATATCCGTGCATGAGGTCGCCAAGCTAATAAAAAACCTAGATTCCAGTAAAGCAACTGGCCCTGATGGCATCCCAATTATAGTGTTAAAAAAGCTTCAACCAGAACTTGCTCCCATACTTACGAAACTATTTAAGCGCTGCCTTAAGGAGAAGTGCTTTCCGACCCCCTGGAAGACCTCATCAGTTTGCCCTGTATTTAAGAATTCAGGTGATAAGTCATCTCCCTCTCAATACAGACCAATAAGTCTTCTCTGTGTTATGAGTAAGTTACTGGAATCAATATTAAATAGAGAAATAGTCAACCACCTCAGCAGAAACAACCTTCTTAGTGACACACAATATGGTTTCCGCTCTGCAAGATCTACCGCAGATGTGCTGACGGTTATATCCCACAGGGTTAGTGAATCTCTTGACAAAGGCTTCCTTTCTAGGGCAATTGCTCTTGACATATCAAAGGCCTTTGACAAAGTATGGCATAAGGGTCTACTTCACAAGATTTCCAGCTACGGTATAACTGAAAATGTTTTCTCAATCATTAAATCATTTCTCTCCGATAGGCTCATAAGAGTAGTGGTAGATGGACAAAAATCGGAGGCCTGCAATATAAATGCTGGAGTCCCTCAGGGGTCAATCCTCGGCCCAACTCTCTTCCTGATCTACATCAATGACCTCCCTAAACACATACTTAAATCATTCGTTGACATCTATGCTGATGACACGACCATCTACGGCAACACATCAAAGGCTGTAAATGACGAAGTTCTCTCGGATTCTCTCTCCTCTGATCTCGAGCGTGTGGTTCAGTGGGGGAAGATGTGGTTAGTTACCTTTAATGCATCTAAAACATAACTCCTATCCTTACATCATCAACGCTCTGATCCCCAGCTGGCATCAATTGTGATGGATGGCTCTCGTCTGGGTGAGGCCCCGTGTTTTGACAAGCTTCTGGGTTTGACCTTTACTCCTGATCTGAAATGGAACACGTACATCAAGTCTGTTGCCAAGGTCGCAGGAAAGATGGTGGGATCCTTCTACCGCTCCAGAAGATATCTCACTACTGATGCAATTCTCTATCTTTATAAAAGCCAAGTACGGCCAAGGATGGAATACTGTTGCCATATCTGGGCAGGAGCTGCCAAAAACAGCCTATCATGCCTTGACAGAGTACAAAATAGACTTCGTGGTTTAATGGGGGATGCCCTTTTCTCTACCCTGCAACCCCTCTCCCACAGAAGAGACGTTGCGAGCCTATCCTTGTTTTATCGTTATTTCCATGGCAGGTGCTCGTCTGAACTCCAATCCCTGGTCCCCCCTCGCCAAACTTTCACGAAAAACACCCGTCAAGCTGAATCCACTGTGAAAAATTTCCCCCACTCTATATCTGTGCCTAAATCAAAACGCGGATTTCATGAGCAAAGCTTCTTTCTTAGAACTGCACGCCTGTGGAACTCTGTTCCGTCTGCCTGCTTCCCTCCGGACTACAACTTGGATGTCTTCAAGTCTAATGTTAACAAATTCCTAATGAACCGCCCCCCTAATTAAACACTTCATAAAATCTCCTCACTAACGTGATGTACTTGGCATAACCCTTATCCCTGAGTGGCTTCTGGGCCTTGATAAGTGGTGATCACTGTGTAAAAAAAAAAAAAAAAAAAAAAGGCATTTACTTATGGGATACATTTCTATAAGTTTAACCTTTATTTCTTAAAACATATTTCCTACACTTATTATTTCAATATTTCTCAAGTAGAGTTTTATTTCGAAAGTAATCATTTTTCTTCATAAATAAATTTATATACAGTGTACAAAAAGAAATTTTCTCATACTTCGTTGTTGTTGTTTTTTTTTTATATGTGTGAGACAATAATATGACATTAGTGTTGTATTTAAATGATCGGGAAATGGATATGAATGTTTTGGAAAATGATCGGATTATTTGTAAAAGTATATTAATTTTGGAAACTAGATATTATTATTTGAAATAGGGATCGTGACATTTTAGAAATGTATTTTATTTCTTGTTAATGAGTATGAATATTTTACAAATAAAACACTTAATAGGTTATAATTCTTGAATATAGATCTTTATTCATTTAGGAATACGTCTTAATATATTTGAAAATTATCTTACTGATTCAGAATTGGATTTTAATGCTCTAGAAATTATGGCTTGTTTTTTGTTTTTTAATAGATTTGAATATTGTCCAAAAACGGTCTTATTTTTAGGGGAATGGATCATCATATTTTTATAATGGGTGTTAGCATTTTGGAAATGGTTAGAAAACTGTGGTATTCTTTTAGTTTGATATTCATATTAAGCAATTGTTCTTAATATCAGAGGAAATTGATATTATTTTTTTAAATTGATATTTATATTTAAGTAATAGATATAAATATTTTAAAATTATTCTTCTTTTCTAAATTAATCTTAATCTGTTATAAACTATTTTGAATATTTTAAAAATGCACCTAGACATATTATTTCGGAATGGATTTAAATAATTTTAAAATTGAGCATAAAATATTGAGTATTTCAGAAATTGATTTTAATGTTTCTTTATGTTTTATTTTATTATTTCAGAAGGAATTTAAATTATGATATTATTTTGTTAAATGAAACTCAATATTTCGACAAAAATTTAAATTACAATTTTATTTTGTTAACTGTAACTCAATATTTTTACAGCGTTTTCATATTTTGGATTGTTTTAAGAGGTGATCACGAGACCAGGTAAATATTGGAAGAGACTGGCGAGCTGGAAGACCATCTTTGATTCATATCGCACTGAAATAATCATTTTCACTAAAGAAATCCAGCCAGGAGATTCCTTCTGTGGGTAGTAGGTTACCATATTATATTTAAGATCAATTAAACAAACTGGAAAAACTCACACAAATTCAAACTTTAACTCATCTTTCGAATTAGCTATTCTTTCCTCAACTCAATTCAGCTAATCTAAAATGGTCCAGAAATCTTTAAATAAGGTGAATAGATATTTTGCATCATCGAGATTTTGCAGATTACACATTGGAACGATAAAAGTGTCGCTCTAAGGAAAACAACACCACATCTTTATTTTAAAACTTTACTTTAAATAATTAATTGAGGTAACTTGAATATGTAACAGAGCTGGCATCTAGTCAATGTAGCCGTCTTCAGTCTCAATCACTGCCTCGATACGGGTTCGGAAAAAGGAGGACATCTTTTCCATAACCGCTGGCGGGAGCTCGGCGAATAGTCGGCGGATGGCGGCGATCAGGTTGGCTTTGGTGGTGTCAGAGGTCATATTGGTGATGTTCTCGATGTAGACTGAAGAGGCTGACCAGTGAGAGAAAAATACAAAGTCGTAGCATTCTCTCTGAAGACAAGTCTGAGTCTCTTTAGACTTATTGACCGGCGCCAGGTCCTGCTTTCACACTTAGACTCTGTCAGCGATCACCTGATTTCACCAGGGGATCACCACACTCTTCAGCACTTTCGTATTGATTTTCAAGCCGAATGTGAGGTGGCATGATGTGACCATCACTTGAAACCACACCAAAAACCATAACTGTAAAAAAAAATTGTTTTCTATCACCTTGGCCTCATATTTTGATGATACTCGCAATGGGCCTGTTGTCATAATTTGGATCGGTAGAGAGAATGAGTAGTACAATATCGCATATCCAGTCTTGCTCATTGAAGATTGTCACTTTCAGATATGATAGAAGGCTTCTATCGCTCTTGGGATTTATACACAACTGGCCAAGTAGTAAATAGACTGCAACATAAAAGAAAACCGATTTTCTTATAAACGGAAATGGAATCATGTCGTATTTTCTAGAGCGACAATGTTATCGTTCCACCCTGTACTATTGTTTTTTTTTTATTCAAAACGTTTCACTCGAAATAGTTCTCGAACATTTGAGGTACATCGTGAAGACATTGGATACATTTATGTCGAATCTGAACTGGCTCTAATATTTAATCTATCGAAATAATTATTCTCGTTCCGTAAGCCATGATAGATAGAAGTCAGTAATAATTTACACGACCGTGACATTTTAGGGATGTAAATATAAATTCCATACAGATGGTAGTTTATACAATGGATGTTTTCATTAGAAATCTAATTGTAACGCTCACAGAGCATCACAATTGGATTGTTGTTGTTGAGGCGACTTATTGTCTTAAATGCATTTGTCATCCAGCTTGGATGCTATGCGGTCATTATCAGACAAAATTCTGATCACAGTATAATGACATCCATAATATAAAGCGCCATCATTTTTGAGATAATAATGTAGAAAATATTTTACCTACTGTTGATTGGCCCATTTTACCAGGTGACTACAATTGGATGTTCTAATGTAATTTAATGGCTCGTATAGAATTTTTCAAACGCAGTATTATTTGGTGTTTTTGTCTTATTTGTAAAGCAGTCTTATTGTTGGTCAGTGTTTTGATGGGGGTTGGACAATTCTTAAATATTATATTCCATATATTGAAAAGTTTAGATTGAAAACAGCACTTTTACATACAACAATGCATCAATATAAGAAGCTGTTACTGTCTATGTGGTCTGAACGTCTATATCCAATAGCAGTGACATTGCTAAGCACGCACAGTAAATATAAATCTATCCAGAATATCAGTTTACATTGTTTTTCATATGTGAATGAGGAGATTATAATATGTTGGACGTGCGGAACATATTGAACATGTACAACGTGTGAGTATCGATTATACTGCACAATTATGTTAAATACTTCACAAATATGACCAGGAACAGAAGATAATTGACCTACGATTCACATGTGCTCCAAAAATAGAATTGTTTTTTTTTTCAGCAGAGTCCACGTTATGGCCATCTACATACTCTAAGAAAAAAATCAGACTCAACTCAGGTAACCATACTGAGTTGTAGTGTATTATCGCCTAACATTGGGTGGAAGCAGTAGTTGTGAGAAAACGATACTTGTGTACAAGATAGTCGCTATTTTATGTACGCAGCCTTCCGAGAAATGTCAGATACGATACCCAATACTTAACTAGTATTTAGCAATTGAACTCGCCTGATTGCAAACCATGTATCACTATGTGTGGGGCGCTGTATAGAAAGACACTAACTGTATTGACTGCGAAAAGAAAAAGTTAGTCGTCAGCATCAAACTAATGTTCCCACATCTCTTGAAATATACAATAAAGGTCGCGTGTGTAGTTCAAGTTTAGATCCAGTATGAAGGCAATGGTAAAGAGTTAAATCTACTTCCTTGTAATCAAGAATGACTCATACAATAGATCCACTTCGAAGTCTTGCAGTACATTATTTAATTACCAAAATATTGCTTATTTTTCTTTTATTTGCAAAATGTTTGTTGAGCATATCTGTGTATGTACGCATATTTGGTTGTGTGTGTGTATCTGTGTGATAACAGGATAAGGAATTGGTATTCACATAATGTGATTGCTTCTGAAATGATAATTGCATTTTGAATCTAATCTTTTATCTGAGCTGACTTTTCGGGATCGACCTTGTATTCATAATCACCTAAAGACCAAGAAATCAGATTACAAAAGATTTATCTTCTTAAGTTAATAAAAATAAAAAATAAAATAATCCTATTGAGTATAAAGGTATAATTAGAACATATTGTCTTCTTCATGTATTCACAAAATCAATGAATTAAATCATAAATTCAAAAATAAAACAATATGCAACCAACATGAATTATATGGAAAAGGATTTTCATCGCCAAGTTATAGCGAAGTGACATTCAGACGACTCGAGTTGAATAAAATTCCTTCGAAAGAGGAAGTTTCTATTTAATATAAAATTCGCGAGCAGTCTCAAGTAGCATGTATATGCAAATCTGGAGAGTTAAAGTCAGGGTTTTGCAATATTTTTACAGAGTTGTCGATTTCCTCCTAGATACAGCGCCTGGTATTGCAAAAAATGAGAATGTTAAAAATTTAATTCTCACAAACCAATCTACTCCCTGGCAGAGGCTAAAGAAATCCACAAATTACAAAAGACATACCTTCAACTCAAAATTTATTTAATAACAACAGTAAAGAAAAGTCATTGGTCATGGTACAGTCCAATTGCAAAACGGTGGGACAGTTTTGTCTCCATATCATGGAGCCGGTAGTGTAAACTTCTATTGTAGGAATCGTAGTCTCTTTCCCTCGAAATGATCCATGTATATTCATGGTGTTCTCGGCGGGAATGTTGCCGCCTAAAATTAGGCATAATGCGAGTCGCTTGGCACTCTAATTGAATTGAGATACGTTCTAACATTTGATAAATATAAACATGTAGAACCTTCTCTCCACCTTCCCTTAACGGGAGGAAGTATATTCTGAATTCAAAGTCCTTTTTGCTCAGAAAGCTTTTCACCATATTCCGATTCAAATGCGAAATTAAATGACGTCGCACATTCATATGCCAGTATACCGGTTGCGTTCCTAAATCTAAATGGTGCAGTGAAAACTTTTGAAAAATTAAAGCGCTTCGCCATAATAAATCCTTAGTTATCACTAAACCAGACAAAGGCTTTGGGGTGGTCAAACTTGATCACCAGGATTATGTACATAAAATGATTACCATTTTGGGTGGCACCTCTAAATTTGTCGAGTTAGGACCGGTGGATACACGTGATTCTACTCTATTTCTTGAGGCCGAGTTCTAAAAACGTCTGGTCGAATGAGTACAAAGCGGGACTCTATTTGCCTCCATTTCAAATTTGATCAAACCAATTGTTTATATACGTTCTTGCTGCTATGGCTTACCTAAAATCTATAAGAAGAAAATACAATTAAGGCCTACATTAGCAACGATAGGACTTTCCCAACACAAGTTAGCTAAATGACTCACAACTACTTTGGAACCTGTTTTGGAATGTTATAGTTCTTTTTGCATTAAGTATTGTTATGCTGACTTTAAAAATAATTGTAAAATCTCTGAAAAATGTATGTGTTTTTTCATAGTTGTACTCTCTTTACTCGTGCCCCATTTTTGAGAATTATTAATATATGTGGTCATGCTTTTGACTCCCCCATATTCCTCAAAATATTTTCGGGTAATTAATTAAATTCGCCACTATGTCCGTTGTGTTAAGCTTCAATAATATCGTATATAAACAAACAGATGGTATCGCGATGGGTTCTCCTTTAGCACCAGCTTTGACAAATATGTTTACTAGTTTTTATACGCATTGGAACTCATTTTGCTTAAAAAAAACAATACATTCATTTAATTAGGGCCCTCAAACATGTCTTTACGTATTTTTTGAAAGCCATGTCTAGATGATTAGATTGCATTTATTGCAAGGACCTTCTGTAGCAATTAATATCCTTTAGACATTGTGTAATCCACAATAGAAATAAAGTTTCTAATGTTTATAAAGTCACAGAAATTACATAGGACATCTGCCCTATTTACTTTCACCTACCGTGGATAATGATTATCAATGGCAGACTGGCCAAACAAATATTACTGCCTGTTCGGCCTTGTTATTTTGCATCGAATTATATATATATATATATATATATATATATATATATATATATATATATATATATATATATATAAAACTAGCATGGTGCTTGGGAGAAAACTGTATTTTCCAAAGTAGCGAGTATCTTTTATGACAACATCTATTTTCAATGTTAGTACTGCTTCTTTTACGTGCCTGAAAATAAATGAAACATAAGTCATTATACTTCAGTTCATGAGTACTGTTCTAATTTTTCTGAAAACCTATTAATTAACATTCAAATACGTAAGTAATCCTGTCAATGCACCATCCTTTTTCATTTTCTTTGAATAAAAGAGTACCGAGCTAAAATAGACAACATTATACACACTTACGTATATAGAACTTGCTCAACATATTTATCACGTTACGTTTATAAGTTTTCATTTCACACACGCGCGCAAACACACACACCCACACACACACACACACACACACACGCACACACACACACACACATATATATATATATATACATATTCACTTTTTTTTCTCACCATTTTGTGCTAGCTGGGCATGGAGCATTATACAGTATGTTAGACATCCACCCGCTATGTTATGCATTCAAACCGATATATAATTTTTAGATTCTAACTTTAAAATGCATCTTGTATCTCTTTCTTACACTTGGTTGACTGGGTATATTTCACAGAAACGTTTGTTTTCATGTGAACGTATATATATTTAAATATATACACATGTGCACAAACAAAAATATAAAATTCTTACGTTCATTTTTGGTCTTTATAAACGTCTGCTTTTTAAAAAAATGTACTACCATAGAGTATCTTCACCTTCTGCAAAACATAAGTCTTGCGTTATCCTTTATTTGAAGAACAAGTATGTTTACTTTTCGAAGTATGCCACTCATAGCCAACTCATATCCCATTTTCGCATACGTTACTTAAAATGTTTTTTCGAATTTGTGTTGTAGAAACAATCCGAACAAAAAACAATGTTTAGATAATTTTTCAATGCAATATCATTTTGTTTTTTAAATACTCGGTTTTCATAATTTTGGAAAGACAAAACCGGAATAGAATTGATAAGAGAGGTCAGTACTGTGACATTCGCTGTTGGGTTTGTATATAATTGATACATACGAGTCTAGGGAAAGGATCGATGAACGAATGCGCTAAGATATGGTTCTCCCTTCGCCGTCGAGGTCAACAACAATAGAGAATCGAATATATTTATTTTTGTTGGCTTGTTTCGACTAGAATCCAAAGCGCGCTGAGGTTATGCGGAATTATAAATTCCGTTGTGATATTTCACATACGGCAAACAACAAAAAGAAAACCAAACAGCGGCTTATATTTTAATTCCAAACCACGGGTGCATCACGCGCGATTTTTTTATTATCCAATATAGAAATATAGGGAGAGGGAGATTTCTCTTGTTTTTTTTTTAATTTATAGAATGAAAAGTCATATTGCACGTTACTATATGTGCCTGTTCAATATATTTATATGCTGAAATAATAAAACAATTATTCATACATTAAGTTGGAATTTTTTTGTTTGTTTTTATGACTTCTTAAAAACATTCGATCTTTTTTTTTATTAAGCACTCGATCCTTTCTTCTTGTATTTGTGTCCATAATGCATCCGCATTTCATGGTAGAGAAAAGAGGAAATATATATGCAAACATTTTAGACCTCTTCCGAGACTCATATTTGGTTTCTTCTTTCTCTCTTTTTTTTTTTTTTGTTAAAAGACTATAACCCCGCTATGAAAAGGTCTTTCTTCGCACTTTTCGTATTGCCTTCCGCATTACAAGAAAAGATATCTGTATTTACCTTAGATTCTTCCAAGCTCATATTCTTCTCCTTTTCCTTTTTTTAAGTCTTGATGGGATTAATTCGGTAATCCTTTTTTTCTTACACCCCACGTGGCGAGTTGCGTCTACACCATTTTAAATCTTCGCGGCAACTAAAACTTTTTGCCGCCTCAATTATTTCCCTTCGCCCTTGCTCTGCTGATATTTCTATCTTCGTTCTTTCCTTCTCTATCTCCCACACTTCCCCTTTGCTTCTGCTGATATTCTTTTTCTACGTTTTTCTTTCTCTCTCTCTCTCTCTCTCTCTCTCTCTCTTTCTCTCTCTCTCTCTCTCTCTCTCGTTATCTTGTCAATGTGCTGTTTCGACAGGTTTATTTACCTTTTTCGTACGGGCCCGTCACAGTACATGTAAAAATCTAGAGCAACCATGTAGATTGTATTTGCATTAGAAATTTGAAGTTTTAAAACTTTAAGTTACCTCAAAACTTTTATCTGTAGAAACGCGATAGCAACAAACAGCAGAGATTAAACTTCACTTTAACACAGCATTTCTTAACCCTTTCAAACCGTGACCCAACATTACACCATATGGTAATATTGTGACCCAACCACGACATCTCCTCATAAAATGACACTAATTTAGCATAACATAGGTATACTAAGTCTTCACAACAGATTAAACAAGTTATTGATAATATGGAAAAATGCGGATAAAGTATTATGTATACAAGGATGGAATATTCCAGCGCATAGTAAAACGGATATTGCAAAAAAAATGACAGCTAGTTTGATTACCTCAATTAATGAGATCTTTGTTTCTGTTTTTTTTTTGTTTACTCATTAATTGCTGTGTCTATACCTCGATAATACAAAGCTCGTTTGATTTCTTGGTTCAAATGTGTTTCTCAACTTCGTTTTCAGCAAAGTCAAAATGAAGAGTTATTTTTTCCAAAAAGTAAGTTGTTGGAAGGGAAAATCATCGAGTGTTACTTTTCATAGGCTTGGGTACCCAATAATCTATCGAATCTATTAAGCCAATAATTCGTTGGTCTTAAAGAGTGTTTTGGCTTCGAAGTTGGACTAAAGATCTATGAGCTTATCAGCTAATTTGCTCGCTTCGATTTTCGCAAAAAACAGAGTTGTTCGATACAGGAAAAGATTTTGGTTACTCACCAAAGTAATGTGCGAATTCAATTTCCAATTACGACAGATTTTCTGTGATATTTTGAATCAAGAACTTTGAAGTATCTGCATTTCTAAGTCTCTCGACAAGCAATCTGAAATTGTCGATATTTCTTTTGATGACTTGTTTTCTCCAAAGTGTTAGTTTATTCATGAAGGCTTAAACTCTTTGGAAGAAGAAAATCCGATTGGAATTTGATTTTTATAAATTCAAATCGTATACGTGTTTAGTTATGTCAACCAGGTTACACAACAAACAAAAAAGAATTCATCGTCTTCACACTTTTCCGACGCTTTATAACTGGCATCAGGCAAAACATCAATTTCATTAGGAAAATTTACTATTGTTTTAAATACACGACCTCGAAAACGCCACTGTATTTGTCTATGAAATAACATGTACGTTCTTGCAAAATGCTTGAAGAATTCTATGATGACACCCTTATCAACGGATGAAATTCGCAACTTGCACTACATCACCCAGAACTTGATTAAACGTATCTGGCAATGTTTGTAAGGTACGTGGCTGGCACTGAATAACACAAGGAATATTAACAATATCTGGAACAGCATTTTTGAGTAAACTCACAATGTCTGATTGTATCCTGAGATTGACAACACATCGTACGTGCAGAGCGAACTATTTTTATTCCAATAGATCCCATGTTTTGAAGAAATCATTTAACTACTGAGAAAAGTTAGTTGCTTTGGAAGTTAATCGAAGTTTTGCAAAATTAAACTTCACAAAAAATGGTGCTTTTTCTACACATCAAACGAAGTCAAGCAAATGACTCATGTTAGTGAAACTCGTTGATTTGTGCAGCTGTAAACTTACTCGTTCTCGGATGCTTTTGATTCAATATACGGCTAATGTAAGAATGTCGTCGTTCATCTCATGAATCCTTGACGTCATTGCATTGATAAGAGAAAAGTTTTTATCTTTTTAATTACTTCTTCTTCCGGTAGTCATTGTGCCATTTTTATTGACGCAGGTTTAATATTTCCTTTCCCCACAATCGAAGAAAACTTTTCCTTTTGCAATTAATACACAACATCATAAAAAACTTTGAACATTGTTTTTTGTGAATCTAAATTCTTCGAAAATCACGTATTTTTCGAATCCTATTCACTCTTGTTTCATTTTTCTTGTCTGTTTCATCTCCCCTATGAACATTATTTGAATGCGTCACTTAATTTAATGATCGAAAACTTTCATTTGCAAATATCAAATTACATGTGATGATAATGGTAATGATAATAATTTCATAATGCCTTCCACAAAACCCTTTGTGAACCCGTACTTTACGAATTCGGTTTTTGCAGCCTTCTTTTAGTTATTGATTCAATCATAACATACACCATCTCTAATTATCAATATAAGGTAAGAAAATATATAAATGAAATGAAATATATTGGTCTAAATGAGCTTGAAAGAAGTTTAGATCTCGAAAATTAAAAAAAAAAGTCACACCTTTTGTGGTATATTTTTTTTCAATGTGTTTTCTAATTTTGGTGGGGAAAAAGAGTGTTCCAGATGAATTAAGTTCGAAAAAAGAATCTAAATTGCAATATTTACACGCAGTCTTTGTTGCACTGCATTGTGGGACACAACAGTAACAGTAATAATGTTAGTGAAAACCTCTCAGTTCCTGTTGTAAGTGTAACAGTTTGTCAGTTTATTCTCCCTCTCTCTCCCTCTCTTTCTCTCTCTCTCTCTCTCTATATATATATATATATATATATATATATATACAATAAGATTCACTGTAGTAAAAAAGACTAATATCCACGTGTAATGATGGACGCAGGAAATAGATCCGATATTCTATATTGAAAACAGAGTATCGAACATTAACTCAACAAGCAATACTTGTAAAAAGAAGATACAACAGATGTGTTTACTACGCCATATTTAACATATACAAGAACTGAAGAGCCACTAAAACAATGTACTCTACATCAAAAGAATTTAACAGTCCAAGAGAAATAACTATTCCTAATTCTAATTCATCCAATTCAAGGCTGTATTTTTCCACAATCTATGTTCTCCTTTCATCTATGTTCTCCCGTGACTCAGGTGGCAACCATGCATGCCACAGTCCCACAAAATAATCTGGGACAAATGAATATTTTGCATTTTAAATAAAAATTACAACACAAAATTATGACAGAATATTCGGCATTATTATTGGAAATATATTTGCACGTGAATATGCAATTTTCTGTTACCAAGTGGGATGTTCGTGACCTACTATAACTTTATCGGTGATTCACCAGAGAAATCATGACTCATAGCTAAAGTAAAACTGTTTTAAGTAAAACACTTAAGGAAAATAAAATAATCAAGTAAAAGCCCAAACTAAACCACCACTTATATAGAAATATAAAATGTACTCCAATCTGACACATTAAAATAAAGACCACCACTTAATCAAACATATATATATATATATATATATATATATATATATTATTTTATGTATCCGCTACGCAATATGTCACGCATTTTATTGTCGAAGGGACTGGTCGATCTAATGCTGACGAGTGCTTTAACGGCGAAATATATCTTCATGAGTATATTTTCAAAATATATATTTGTAATATGATGTAATATACTGATTTGTTTTTAAATCCCCGAAACAGTGTTTCATGGTAAACAACTGATGATCCCTTAAAAAATAAATTATTACTGGTACTATAGCGATTTCAACAGAGCAAGTTTATGCAATGATTGCAGGTGATTGAATGACTTACTGACTAAATGGTTTTCTAACGAATGAAAATAAATTGGTATAGTTTTAAAGGTATAAAACTTTCAAGACTATATATATATATATATATATATATATATATATATATATATACACCATTGAAAATACTTAGGAAAGCAAAAACCTTTAGTTCATTAACTTTAACCTCTTACCTATATTAAGCGGAGAAACACGAGATTCTTAGTTTTAAGGACCGTGAAAAATTATTAAATGTAAAAGTAGAATCGGCTATAAGATGCAAACACTCTGGAGGCTACGCTTTGAAAACGATGTAAAAAAAAAACGAATAGCGATCCCCTCATACCAGTAATACGATAAATCCAATATCTTCATTAACAAATGAACCAAGAGAAGAGTTGAAAGGATCCAACGTAGTCCCGATACAGCGTCAATTAATAACTATACTTACTAAAAACTAACACACCTCTAATTAATAACTACACCCACCGAAAACCTTCGAAGAATAGGCTAGCATAAATTATAACTTAATTAAGGAAGGAAAATTCTCTCGTTTCTCCTCAACACCAAATCACGAGCAGAAACATAATATGCTACCAAATGGATAAAGGTAAGAGCACTTTGCATACTTAATAGTTAAACACCTGAAAACGATTAACTAAAATATTGTAAGGGTCTAGCGTGCTTGTAATTGGAATATTGATATATACTTACGGTATGTATTATCGCAAAGCAACGTTGCATAAAGAAATCAACCATATAATTGATCCTAAATGATAACTAAGTATTCTAACTAGAGGGTTTGGGAGCGGACTACTCAATCAATATAGACAACTATATGTTATGTACCCGTTTGCATGTACATGTTATTGAAAACCTATCTATATAACGAAGCATATAAACCTATTAATATATATTTATACTCTAGTATTGAGGAAAAGGTAAACAACCTAAATGAGCGAATGACAACCATCGAAATCAAGGTCATATATAGATATGAAAACATTTGCTGTTGTAATTACTTCAGATACCGATGTAGAAGGGTTAAATTAAACTCAGTATACAACATTTATTAAATCATTGAAATAGGCTTGTATATCTATTTACTGGCTGGTAATTTAATCATATAGGCATATATCTTATAAATAAACAAATAAATAAATAATTAAATTGCAAACGCGAGGAAAATGAGCGGATAAAAAACAGACGAATAAATTAAATTAATAAACAGAACTTAACAGTAAAATAGATGAATAGTATAGTCGTCGCCAGAAAAAAAACCCAAAAGATAGGGAGGTTAACAGCGATTAGGATATTATGTTACTTCAGACTAAAGTGAAAACTAAGGTCAATAAACAACCACCAAGTTAAAACAATACCAATACTTCCGCTGCGACTACTTGACCACATGAAATCATACTTCCCCCTCTTTCCCTACCCCTACCCCTACCCCTACTCCCTTCACCACACTTTCCTTACATTCACAACATATACACCCCACTTTCTTCCAAAACGTAAACCACACCTGAATATATTATAAAAAACGAATTTAATCTTGACTATGTTTTCATTATTGCTCCTTTTTTGTTTTGGTTCAATGAAGTGGTAGCCTTGAATTAGGATTCCACTGAAACATATATTCATATATTCATATATATATATATATATATATATATATATATATATATATATATATATATAACCATATATAACCAATAATGTTTGTATAATAAACAGACCATATATATATATATATATATATTGTAAATCATTTTATTCTTCATGTACTATTAAGGAGAGGGCTACATTAATAAACAAAATAATAGGATTCTATATATTTGACATCCGTTTGCATATGTACCTTTGACTACGTATATCTTGAAGCAGGGTTGTTCTCGAGAAAATTTTACACGGACTATTCGCATACATGTATTCTCCTGGGCAAGTTTAGCTTAGAAATAAGTGGGGAAAAACCTTAAGAGCTTTACTGTTTCAAGTCGTGAAAAGAATATGTATGCCATTGCGTCATTGTTATAATTTGCGAAATGATTCCAAAAACAGTTGATAAAATGCTAATCCCAAAGAGTTCACACAATACATACGTAGGCTGTCGGGATTTGCATGAAGCGGCTTAGATTTCTCTTATCAAGTCGAATCATCAGTAAAGCTTTAGATGAGAGAACAAAATTATTCTCATATTGTTTACCCGTTATACGGACTTCCTTTCTATCTATTTCCATCTATCCCTCTCTCTCTCTCTCACTCTCTTTTTCTCTATTTATTTTTTCATACTCACCCATTATCCCTCTCTCTTTCTTACTTCCCCTTTCTCTCTTTGTATGTATGTATGTAACAAATAAATGACAAAATTCTATATTCCAAATTTGCAGATGTAGACCATCTTACCATTTATTAATTAAAATATGTTTGACATGCTGAATTCTTGAGAGCACCTGTTTCTTAGCGCAAAATTATTCATTTAAACATTACATTAATGAATGAATTTAATGTAATTATTATATGAATCCATGAGTTATATGCTCTGTAAATAGAACTTCATAAATTGAAATATTGCTATAGATAAAAGCTGAAATATAATTGAAGGAATATATTTCCACACACACACACACACACACACATATATATATATATATATCTAAATATATATCACGATATATATATACAAAAGTGACATTGTCTACGTGTCTGCATGATGAATGGTATCAACAATGATTTATGATAATTATGATATACAAAATTAAACTTGATATACAGGGTATTTAGACATGTAGAACAAAGATAATTTGATCATTAGTCTATAAAAGTAGTTGCTGAGGAGCCATAATTGAAACAAAAATGGAACTTGGCGGGCGTAATTCGACTGAGTGTGCTTCTGTAGGGATGTGCAAATATACAAAATATACAATTACAGGTAAAACAATCTTATCGAATGTATCTAGGTTCGACCGTAACGAATATGATTGGAGCGTTAAATTGATTCTAGATGATGGCGCTCACGACATGTTTTACTTTACTTTTACATTTGAAATCACTACTATATATTGAGTTCAATCGATAGAAATTTTACTGTATAATAATAAAAATAAAATTTGCATCAATATGAGTATCATATTAAAGCCTATTTTACGACTGGGCCACGCCGGGCGGGCATTACCTTATATTAGATAAAATCTAATAATTAATAGCGAATTTGCCATATACAAAATGGATATGAAATTTGCATAAATGAAAATATCATTTTACGTATTTTACGACATTTTACGTATTTTACGACATTTTACTATTTTACGATCAGACAATGCCGGACGGCGTGCTCGAAGATATGTATAAATATAACTTTGTCTGTCTGTCTGTCGGTCTGTATGTGCGAAGAACGGTCTCTATCAAACTACTCTATCATTTTTGGTCTACAAACTTGAGACATTTATATCAGGATTTCAAGCATGTGGAATAAATTTGATATAGCTTTGAGCCGAAAAATAGTTTCCAAGTCGTAAGAATTGATAGCACTGGAATTTGGAAGGTCTTAATCGACTTAAAGTACTGCCTTACGCATACGAAAATATATATTTATGCGTTTATGCCCGTTCATTTTTAGCATTTTGATATCCATCTGTTAATGGCTTAGATGCTAAAGAAAACACGCTGGAGCGCTGTATGCTTAGTTTTTATTCCAGCTAATGGCATTCTAGTCACATTATTTTTACTTTATATGTTAAGTACAGTATAATAAAGAGAAATTTTGTACTATAATACTAAATATAAAACTCTTTATAAATTCAAATATAATATGCATGTTACGACCAGACAACTTGGAGCCTCCTGCTAAGATATACATACAAATGACCTTGCCTGTTCGTGCGTGTGCACAACGGTCTCTACCAAACTACTTGCCATTTTTTGGCTTACAAATTCAGACATTGGGTATTTGAACCCGTGGAATAAATTCGATTTGGGTTTAAGCCAGCATATAACTGCTAAATAGTACAAAATCAAGGAATTAGAACTTGGCAGGCGTAAGTCAACTAAGTGTGTATCCCTCATGCATGCGCAACTGGACATGTTTAACTGCGGTTTTTTTAGTTTAGAAACCCATGCGGGCTTAAGACATATGATAACAAATACCTGTAGAGTTATATATCTTTTGGTATGAATACTAACTGATAGTTCTGAAGTCACATATTTTAACAATTAAAATAACTAGTACATATTGGGTACAGTATATAATAATTAATACATAATTAGCTCTATAATAATAAATAAGAAATCTGCATGCATCAAAATAGCACATTAAAGCGTATTTACGACAAGGTAACGCGTACAGCCTGCTAGTACATAGATATATAAATATAAATAAATCTATATATTTTTTATATATTTCCGGAGTGTTTTTGTTTAATGATCTTTTTTTGTAATTTTTCCACTATTCGATTCGTTATTCTTATATCTCGGTCAAATTTTTGTAAGAAAGTTCCGCAGACTTTTTCGTCCATCTTTTTTTTTTTTTTTTTTTGCAAACACTTTCAACTGATTTTCTTCAGTCATCTTCAGGTAGTTTTTGATTACTGTTTCATTTAAAATCTAGATGCTTTTATATGCTTCAGTTCAAATTGCATGTAAATTATTTGAAATAGTAAAGCATCTAGTATGTAAAAAAACACGTTTAGACGTGTTAAGAACATGACTAACGATTTAAAAGAGTGATTGACAATATAGTATGAAATTTAGAGTTGTTTTTTTTAATTTTATCATACACACACACACACACACATATATATATATGATCATATAAAAACAATATACATATATATACATATATATATATATATATATATATATATATATATATATATATATTATCATATGAAAACAAAATAGAAATTAAAAAGACTACGGAACTTTTCTACGTAAATTTGACCGAGACATAAGAATGACCATTCGAAAAATAGAAAAATTACAAAAGAAATTCATTATGGACTCAAAAATGCCTAGGCCGATTTTTTTAATTGTCACACACATGTAGTTTCGTTGTCAATAAGTATCCTCACATACTTTTGTAACGGAATATCGCGGATAAGTCTCAAAAATCAATAATCGTAAAAAACAAAAACCTATTTAGACAGAACAATATTATTTTGACAAAAATTTAAACTTGATACAGCTTAACATTAAATGTATGTATAAGAAGTTTCATTACAGCACAAGCAGAAAGAGCCCACCGTATAAAACTAACAGTAGGAACTGGCGCGTTCGAAATGTTTTTGTATAGAGCATAATTGGACTGTATTTTAAACATTAATTCAAGCCATTATATGAAAGAATTTCATTAAATAAAGCGTTGGTAGACTACAATGCAATGTAGAATACACTATTGTGGAGTATATTACTGTTATGTAATTCTTATTCGAAGAGGACTGATGTTATTTATTGTTGTTCATATTTGTGAGAGTCTTAAGATGTTCATGTTGTAAGAGATAGCATATTGGAGACATAAACAGGTAAATATAAAGAGAGAGGCAGTTCTGTATATACGGGAGTGTTTCTATAAATATTGATACATATATTTCTTACCTATTTTTGAGATGATGATTTTCACAAAGTTCTTATAATATAAATGGACAATACCTTTTCTGTTTAATAACAACACGGAGACGTAGATACAAAAACACATGTTGACGTCTTGTTTATTTCATCTTCGACCGGTCGGACATGATTTTATCTCGGGGATTCAAAGTTGTTACATGGTTATTTCTAAAACCATCTCACTTCTAGAAGGTGCCTTGATTCTAACGGAGAATCGGTTTGAACTTCTCTGCTTCTCTCCGATTCTTCTCCCAGACTGCCTCTAAAATTCAACCTATATTGAGAACTCGTCATGTCATCGCATGATTAAACATGTGCTCATAAAGCACGTTGGATGTAATGCGTCACGTTTCCAAACTTGACATGACCCCGAGTTCAGTAACTTATTTTTTCAAATAACATATTTACAAAATATGTTTACAATTTCAATTGATGATTAAATTCCTTATTTTAATTTTCACAGAAACAAATTACATTATTACATTCCTTTTTCCATATACAGATATGTAAGCTAAACAATTGCAATTCCACATTATTTATTTCAATAAAATTCTGTATTTATTTTAACTTATGATTGGAATTTTCAATTCCAAATCTAGCTTCGTAAGTTCGAATCCTTGACTATCCTATTTCATATTTACATTAAACTAATTCCCTATTTTTTTACTTACATTTGCTGCAACATGTTGGCTCTTCAACTATAGCAGTCAATCAATCGAGTTGGGTGAAAATAGGCAATTTCACTGGTTTCGATGACACTAAATGTATTAAAAGTCTTGAAAATTCTTTGATCCGAGTCAAATCCTGCGCGATGTCGGGTCTCTCTGCTACTAAATATATATATATATATATATATATATATATATATATATATATATATATATATATATATATATATATATATGTGTGTGTATATATATATATATAGAGAGAGAGCGAGAGAGAGAAAGAGAGAGAGAAAGAGAGAGTAAGATAGATAAATAGATATCCGTTATTACCTAATTCTCTTTTTATTCTACCTGTATCTCACAGCTATGCACGCTAATTTATTCTTACCTCACGCATGCGTACTGTGCACAAATAACAGAACGAGGATGTGCATCTAGTCAGTTCGAATTAGCGTTGATCCAGCTTAAGCCAAGCAGACACGTCAAATGAAAATAAAATCACACAAACGTACATCAGTCCATCGAGATCCTTCCCTATGATAATAAACAGGACGGACACTCATGGAAGTGCGAATTGAAAAACTATAAGATAATTACGATAATTAAAGTTTCTTTTGAGTTTTAATTGTTCCCATAGAAAACCAACAGAAAAAAAACACCCTAATAATCTTATGCTGCGTCCAATCAATAAATATATAAAAATGATAGTTCATATGTAATAGTGATTGATCGATCAAAACACGAATAATTCTTTTTATATTTCTGGATGCGTCCTTTAAATCTTCGCGTTTAGCAATAAAAATGTTTTTTTCAAATATAAGTCTTACAGATCGATGTAGGGACAGAGAGTATATTTTGTGTACATACATAAGTGTATTTTAAAAGTCTATTGCAACCGTATACCAGATAGTCGAAAATACAATTTAATGGTTATGCGTGATAAGCTGTATGAGACGTGACTATCCAAAACGTGGATCGAGTGTCGTAAATATTTATGTTAAATGTATTTATCATCAAAATGTGAGCAAACCTCTCACTGCACATCTGAGCACGTGAGACCTCTAATTCACAGTAGTCTCTCCGGTTGCAATGTGAAAAAGTGTTTTGTCATAAATGTGTATTAGTAAGAAAAAACAAACAAGCTTTGCATGTATAACCTGGATGTTAGAAAGTGCAAGTGCACGCTGGATGAAGAGTATCGGTAGGTATTGATCATTTGTAACAGACGTACCCTGCCACCAATAAAGAGTAAGTTAAACCATCGCAAGCGTTTTAGCACTCAAGGGAGTAAGTTCACTGTGCGATTAAAATTAGTTTAAGAAAAACGCTGTTGCTGAATAAAGTTATATACAAGCTATATACACTAAAGCTTTATTTGTAAATTTTTATTGAAAAAAAATCAATTCAGATAACTTGATTACGTATAAGATCTGACATATATTCAATGTAGCCACCTTCAGCCCCAATCACCATCTCGATAGGGACCCGGAACTTGCGAGAGCTAGGCGAATACTCAGCAGGTGACGACGATCAGACAAGCTTTGGTATTGCGGTGGTTCATGCTGGTGATGTTCTCGACGTATTATCGAACGAAGTAGTTCAGCGGGTTAAAGTCGGGGGAGGAGGACGGCCAGTAAGAGAAAGGTACACAGTCGTAACACTCCTTCTGAAGTCAAGTTTGGATCTCTTTGGACTTGTGGGCCGGTGCCGGGTCCTACTGCCACACTCTGGGTCTGCTAGCGGTCACCAGCGGATCACCATACTCTTCAACACACCCAGCTACACTTTTGTGGTGTACTTTCAAGGCGACTTCGAAGATGTAATATAATGTTACCCTCACTTGAAACTACACCACAGACCATAACTGTGGCTGGAAACTTTGTTGAGCTTTGCTTGCAAGCGTTGGACCGTTCAGATTTGTATTTTGAGGGTGCTGGCAATAGTTCTGTTGTAATAACTTGGAGTGTAGATACCACGAGTTGTACAGCGGCGCATTTCCGATTTTGCTTGTTGGACATCATGTCAGTTTTGGACATGGTACCGCTGTTGGGATTTGTACATAACTTGCTAACAAGTAGATGGTCTGCAACAAAAAGAAACCCTGTTTGCATAAAATAGAAATGGAATCATATGGCCTTTTCTAGGGTGACACTTTTATTGTTATACCCTTTATAACGCTCTTATTGCAAGCACATTGTACCAAAGATCAGTATAAAAAACAGGGTTGATGGTGATAATATAACATACAAGGAATTTACAGTGTTGAACTCATTGCTCCCGAGATCCGTATAAAAAATGGTGTTCTTGGAAATGCGTATCAAATAACGAATTCCTACTAGTGAGCATATTGTTCATAAAATAAGCATGACAAACGTATTTTGGGAAAAGTCTGCTGCATGATTAGCTTCTTTTAGCAAGCACATTGTTGCATTGAATACGTTGTTACTTAAGAAAAATGAAGCACATAACAAAGTTCAACTAACGAATAACCAACAGAGGCGATTATCTGTTTTTATTCCTTCATAGGCCAATGATAACCATAATAAAGACATCAAGCTGGCATATGTTCTGCTAAACAGATTCTTTTATATAGAAACTAGCAGAGAGACTCAACCTTGTCCAAAATTAGATGATGATTAACGAATGTCTTACCTTCATATTTTCATTGCCATCAAAATCGGTGAAATCGCCTATTTTCCAATCAAATCGATTGCCTGCGCTATTTGGGCACACATCCCAGTGTAAATAGAAGAAGCCTCAGATTCCTCTCTGCAATGAAGTAGTCCCCAATACATTGTAATCTGCATCGCACTGTAGAGAACCTACTGTTGAGCTTATGAAATTATTTTTTATATATAATGGCTTGAATTAAAGTTTAAGATGCAAGAGTCACGCATCATGGTTCAACTGTACTTTAAACAGAAGCATTCATTTATAATACGCACCTGTCAGATCAAAGAACCTACTGTTGATTTAATATGTCTAGTCTTTCTTCGGTTATAATGGCTTAAAATTAACATGTCAAGTGTCATAGTTCAATTGTGCTTTAAACAGAAACATTTATTTCCATCCCGCCCCTCTCATATAAAAGAACTTAGTCTCGATTTTATATTCTTGGCCTTTCGGCTTGTGGGTAATAACAATTCCCAAATGCAAGCTTGTTGTTAGGACGTATAAGGTGTTAACTTTTACATAATTGCCGTTTTCTTTTTTTATCATAGTGTTTCGATCATCGATTGCTAATAATTATCGACGACCTTCTGATACAAAACATCTAATGATAAACTGCCATATGAATAAGGTGCATGAGCCGTTTCGGAGTCTATAGAGAACGAACATACACACAGATAAAATATGTTTTATATAATAGTAGATAGATAGATAGATAGACAGACAGACAGACGGAGAGATAGCTAGATATATGGATAGATAGATACATTTTGACGCATCTAAAGTAAAATACGTCCATTAAACATAGGTATTAGGCATTGCTGACCATTCTATTCTAAATAATGGACAGATTGATGAACAACCATCTTACGGATTGTCCCTATTTTAGAGATTCTTAGAGGCGATTAGAAATAAAGAGGATTATCACATGCAAGTCGACAATCATTCCCTTTACTGATCATCATTAGCAATTTCTGGAAGGGTCTGTTGACTGCATTTGTTCGCGTTGCACAATGGCAGATTATTATATGCGTTTCCTAATCCGTTTTTTTATTAGATGGCTTAATGATACATGCCCGAAATACGGCTATTAGATGAATCAATTCAGTGCAGTAAAAGTTTTAAAAGGCCATATACCGTAAGTAAGCTGCTTCTAAATATCTCATTAGTTTTAACTTCTTCGTTTTCTCTAATATACATTTATTGTGCAAAAAAATTATTTTAGCAGTTTACACACACAGGTATATATATATATATATATATATATATATATATATATATATATATATATATATATAACTGCTTCATAACTACTTCATTTACTCACATAAATTAATATACGAAAGTATAAATTTAAGAATAAACTTTAAGTATTTATTTTACCGTTGCTCAATACGTAGGTAGAGCTAGTTAGTAAGTTATAAAATATATATTAAGCTATACAGAATATTCCGCGTTTCATCCAACTCTAGGATTCTTCAGGCTTATGCATAAGCCTGAAGAATCCTAACTTACTATATATATATCCTAACTTACTATGTATATATGTTTGTATATATTTCTATATATATATATATATATATATATATATATATATATATTTATATATGTTCATATTATTTGATTATCTCATAAGGATATATAATATATTATTTTCATATTATATTTTATATTGGTTTTCACTACTTGTTTCAACAGTGCTCAATACGTTCGTATAGCTAAGAAGTAACATTATCATATAGTTATTATAATGAAGTTGTATTCTTGTTTGTTTGTTTTTTCACAATTTAATTAGTATGTACAAATAGCACGCTGTTTCTCAAAGTAATTTTTACATTGGAAAATGAACTTATATACACTTTTATTCCAGAATGATATACATATATATATATATATATATATATATATATATATATATATATATATATATATATATATATATATATATGTAAGCATATACTATTTA
>NC_136489.1:99290949-99325949 GCF_053919585.1 Euprymna scolopes | reverse complement strand
GGTAATGCTAGCTTCGTCAGCTCGAAAAAAGGTGTAAACGTTGTCATTAATGGAAAGAGACAATCTTTGCTAATTTTCAATAACCAATATGAAGCACCCCACTGTTATTGCAGCAGTCGTTTATCGCTGAATTTTTGTTGATAACTCGCGTTAGATTTCTCTAATTTTAAGTGAAATCTAAATTGCAACAAATCTTCATATGGCCCACTACTCTTTGTGTCATTTGATTATTATTGTAATTCACTCGGTTTTCTTATACTAATATTACTCAATCGTTTTACTAGCTGAGTTCGACCTGTGATTATTTAAATAGTTTGACAATAAGCACAATCAAAGTACCATTACCATTCGTACCCGTACAATAGATATCTGAATAATCTCTCCTTAATTTGGATATTCTCTTGTCCATTACGGGACTATCATTGGTATCAGTCAACGTTTGTGTTTATACGTATTTCTGGGGGTTTATTATCATCACAATAATTCCTACTGTTTAGTATCACGAGTTTTCACGCGTGACCATCAGTGATTGCTCACTGATATAGTCGGTGATGTCCCTTGGAATCTGAATAACAAACAGTATCTCCAGCTTTCCAGTACACTCCAATTTCTTCGATATTTATTGTAAATGATTTGCATTATCGCAACTATTGATTTCAATTGATTTCTCGTGGGTAAAGCCAACTGGTCTTCTTTTGTATTTAGACTGCAATAAGTTTTCTTAAAGTCCCAATACTCTCCGCACCGTTTCAGTGGTCTCATTAGTGGTTTCCCTCATCAATCTGTCCATATACCTTGACCCTTCACGATTCTTTCTGTACAGTATCAGCCCATATTGTAATTCCTTTTTCTTCTTCTTCTTCTTCTTCTTCTTCTTATTATTATTATTATTATTATTATCATTATTATCTAACCCCCCTAATGGGAGAATGTCAAATCAAAATATTGAAAATAACGACGTGAATGGGGCTGGAAAATCTTGCGATGGTCTCACATTCGGTAGATGTCCCACTGGTCAACAGAGTGGGTCCTGTCGTCATCATACAACTGTTCGAAATTCTGAGGATGTGGCTAGATATAAGGGAAGTGAGAATTGCCAAAGAGGGTCCCAAAAAACGAAGGGAGTTGGAACAGGAAATGTCACAAAACCATGGACGGATGAGGAAAGAAGAGTACTGTGGAAATGCGTTGTAAGAAGTGGAAGTACCAAATCTGGTAGATATATCCGAAAAGTGAAGGAAAAATGGGAATCGAGAGGAAGAGGAGCTAGAAGTGTCGCGAGTTTGGTATCCCAGTTAAAACAAATTAAAATAACGACCTACTTTCAGTGATTGCAAGAGAAGAGATTGAACGGATGGTTAGGAATGAAATGAATAACGAAAGTAAAATTGATGAAACTAGCTCTGATGAAAGAACGGAGAGAGTAGAAGTGCAGAAAGGAAATGTAAGCGATGATTGGAGGTGGAAACCGAGGAGGAATGGAATCCTATGGTTAGGGAAAGTGATGAAAATGAGTTTGAAGGATCTAATGCAGATGAAATCATTGACTCTTAGACAATGGAACCAGTGAAAGGAGCAGATGAAGCGGTGCTGAAGTTCGAACTTTGACTTCTGTAGAAAAAGAAGTATTTCAGAAGTTAAGAGAGGTTCTTCTTAGAGACGATATCATAGAGATTCCAAGTATGAAGAGTAGTGGTAGGCGGAAGGTGAAAAACGAGGTAAAAATAATTCAAGGAGTAATTCACAACATCATGAGAAAGAACATATCGATTACGGTATTTAACAGGCTTCTGTATGCAGCGTCATACGTTATTGCAAATCGTCTTGGCTTAATACAGAAGAGAAAGAGAGAAATGAAGAATAGAAGGCCACACTGGCAGAGGTGGCTTGAAGAAAGTATTAAACGGTGGCGGAAAGATATTGGTAGAATCGAAGAAATATGAAAAGGAGTTAAACTAGGAGAGAAAGCAAAGCGCGTGCTTGAAAGGAGGTAGAGATTGCTGAAAAAGGGAACCATGAGCGTTCTAACAACGTTGAAAAAGAATATCCACACTGGTGATAAAAACTCGGAACTTTGTTGGAAAAAGTTTTGCATTTCCGCAGAATAACCTTTTCTGGAACAATCAGTCTCAGCTGTATAAAGAATTAAATGGTAGTAAACAGGGGAAAAATAAAAGCATTCTAAATGCAAAAGATGCCAGGATGTTCTGGAGTGGTATTTGGTCTGTCGCAGGGCGATATAATAAGAAGGCTAGCTGGTTGGGAGAGGTCAGAGAAAGACTATCAGGAATGCAGCAGATGAAGAACGTTGAGATAACTATCGATTACGTTAAGGCTGACATACGAAGGATAACAAACTGGAAGGCATCTGGTCCAGATAGAGTGATTGGCTTCTAGTTTAAACAGTTTCTATGCCTTTATCCACCCATAGCTGCTGTCCTGAAAAGGGTTGTAGAGTCGGGAAATGCCCCTGGTTGGCTTATGAAGAGAAGAACAACACTGATAAGCAAAGATCTTGCAAAGGGAACAGATGCCAATAATTATAGGCCAATTACATATCTACCACGAATGTGGAAACTGTTGACTGGAATATTTGCGGAGAAAATTTATGAACATATTGAGAGTAATGGTGTTTTCCTGACGAACGGAAGGAGTTCCGGAAAGGCTCGAGATGTACCAAAAAGCAACTACTAATTGATAAAGCATTAATGGAGGATGCGAAGAAGAAGAGGAATCTGAGCGTAGCATGGATCGATTACAGAAAGGCTTATGACATGGTTCCTCATTTATGGATACATGAAACATTATTGATGATGAAGGTTGATGAGAATGTGGTAAGGCTTTTGGAGACAAGTATGACTCAATTGAAAACGGTGCTGACAGCAAACACAGAAGAGATGGGGCAGGTTGGCATTAAACGTGGAATATTTCAAAGAGATTCGTTATCGCCACTTCTTTTTGTAATAATAATGATGCCACTAGGCATCCTCTTGAAGAGAAAAAACTTGGGTATAACTTTGGATCTGGTGACAGATGCCTCAACCATCTACTATTTATGGATTATTTGAAAATATTCGGTAAAAATGAAAAGGACATGGAGAGACTGATAGAATTTGTGGGAACATACACAGAAGACATTGGAATGGAATTTGGGATTAGTAAATGTGTGGTGCTGGTGATAAAAAGAGGAGTAAAGGTTCATTCGAATGGAATACTGCTGCCAAATGGAGAAATCATGAATAAAATAGAAGATACAGGGTATAAGTATTTGGGAGTGTTGGAGGGTGTAGGCATCATGAACAGAGAAATGAAGGAGAAAGTCAGAAAGGGGTATCTTAGAAGAGTGAAATTAATTGCAAAGTCGAAACTGTATGAAGGAAACCTAATGAAAGCAATGAATGCATGGGCAGTCAGTGTTTTGAGATACAGTTCGGGAATTTTAGAATGGTCTGACAAGGATTTGCATGCCATGAATATCAAAACAAGAAAAGTTTTAGTAATGTTTAGTATATTCCACATTCGAAGTAGCATAGCAAGGCTGTATCAAAAGAGGAAAGACGGTGGGAGAGGATTGAAAAATTAAAAAGATTGTGTTAGAACCGAGGAGATGTCGTTGAAGTAGTATGTGGTTAGAAGTGACGAGTGTATACTTAAGGTTGTGGCCAAGGAAATGGAGGTATGTGAGACAAAGGCTGATTATGTGAAACGTATAGATAGAGAAATGGCAGAGGAACTGGCTAGGAAGAAAATGCATGGAAGGTTTTTCCAGGATATAGCAGAAATGGCTGATGAAAGATCATGGCAATGGCTTAGAGCTGGGTATCTGGCTAAGAGTATTGAAGATTTTGTTTGTGCAGCACAAGAGCAGGCATTAGGAACACGATTGTTCAAAAAAGTGGTTCTAGGAGAGGAAGTTGCTGCAGAATGCCGGATTTGTGGTAAGACCTCAGAGTCAATTGCGCACCTTGCAGCAGGGTGTAGTGGACTGGCCCAGAGAGAGTACCGCAAAAGACACGATCGCATGGGATTCCGGATATATTGGGAGGTATGTAAGAAGGTTGCGGTGAAGTGTGCTGGAAAATGGTTTGAGGAACCTGATGAAGTGAGAACAAGTGAGGATGGCAAGGTAGAGGTATGGTGGGACAAAAGTGTCCTAACGACCACGCAATTGGAACATAATCGTCCGGATTTGGTCGGCATTGACAAGGTCTCAAAAAACTGGCAGTACCCTGGGACAGGAATGTGAGAGAGAAGGAGAATGAGAAGTGGAGCCATTATGCTCTATTGGCCTTGGAGATAAGGCGTATACACGGGGTTAAAGCACAAATAATCCCGGTCGTAGTTGGTACACTAGGTGTAGTATCAAGTCGTCTTGAAGGGCAATTGAAAAAACTACAAACCCTCGGTGTTTTCGGCGGTCTTCAGACATCTGCATTTGTAGGTACCACCAACATCCTTAGGAAAACCCTTGAGCTTTGAAGCTCCTGGTTTGAAGCAGGGATTGAGGGAAATCCTGTGGAAATGAATCCCATCCCTTTCCAGCGAGACCTTGATAAACGAATCAAAATTATCATTATTATTATCATTAATAATAATAATAATAATAATAATAATAATAATAATAATAATAATAATAATAATAGGGATTCTTACATAAGTCATTACTAGGGCTATGACAACAGCATAATCTTTTCATTGCTTTTACTCTCGAGTATATATCCGACACAGTTAGACACAATTAATCAACCGAGAACCACATCACTCTATATAAAAGCATATAAGATATCAATGAATATATACCTGAGAGTCAAAACAATGAAAAGAATATGCTGTTGTCCTAGCCATAGTTATTACCAATGATCAGTAATTGCTTAAAACATAGGGTTTTCTTTAGAGCTTGAGCATCAGATCTTAACAGATTTTCCGCACTTTTCAATTTATTCTGTCCTTAATTATAATAATAGGTGTGTCTACGCATTTCAGGTTAGTATGATGAACTCCTTTCTTGAACTGTATTTCCTCCTAGTAATTTCGCGACCATTTTGTGTGACACTTACAGGGTCGATAACAACACTCATTTTTTGGTGAAGGAAGGTCATATATTATTATTTAATTTTATTCTTTTTTATTATTATTTGTTGTAGCTTTTGTTGCGTTTATTTAGCGCCACAATGAATATAGTTAACACGAGGACGCGAGCGAATATCCGCACTTTACTTTATTATTTTCCCCTATCTTATACTAAGGTTTTCAGGGCCATACTCTTGTTGTTGTTTTTTTTAAACCACAAATAATGTCAAACAATCCAGTGTCGTCATAATTAAAAACAAATACTAGCATAAAAATTGCAAGAAAAGGCCATATCTTAGTCACATCTAACATTTATGTTTTTGTCATTTTCATCGGCACCAGCAAAGTTTATTTCAGGATTTTGTGTAAATATATTTCTTCGATAATATACGAAATATAGCTTGGATTATTTCGTAAGTTAATCCAATAAAAACTCTGTTCACACGATTGTAAATTCGATTAAGTTTACGTTTTCTTGTTTGTATTTGAGAGGAAAAGCAAACGACTTTTCCACTTGCAACCATGAACACAAGTCAAACGCTTTGATTTCTTGCACGTGATTATAAATATCTTTGTAAACTTAACTGTTGTATAACAAAAATACAAAAAGCTTCTTTGATAGCACAATTGCTTCGTATTTCTACAAAAATCTATTGCGATTATATATTTCTGTACGATGTCAGAGTAATATGTTTGTAATTATTCCGAATCACACTAGAAATAGAACACGAACAATGTTATGCACTGATCCGCTCTCACATTGTAACATAGCGCGAACGCCCGTATGCAAATGCATGCAAATTGACGTCACCGGTGGGGAACAGTAGGACTTTAAAAAGGAGATCACTTTAGAGACGAGAATGACGCTTGCGATCACGTGCTAGGCGCAAATGCACGAGAAGATGATCCCGTGGGAGACGTCACAGAGGTAATTAGAAAATGAGGAAATAAATATCGTAGTACCCAACAAAAGGCGAGTTTAATTCTTTAGTCTCCTTTCTCCTTTGCGAAGGAATCTACAGCCTATTGGTTCCTGGACAGCGTTACAATATTTCACTATTTTTTTTATTTTTAGATTTAAGTAAGATATTATTTCAGCGTCCGTTTTGCATCTATTTTTGTGAATATATTTTAATTCATTAATATAAAGAGTGGAACGATTAATTTGTCGACCTACAGAAAACACTACAACTTTCCTTTAAAACATATATTGAAAAATCAATTCTGGTAACTTGATTATGTAATAGAGCTGACATCTATTCAATGTTGCTGCCATAAGCTTCATTGGGCTGTGCCCTCAAATGTTGAACCGTCCGGATTTACATTTTGAGGGTGCTGGCAATGGTCCTGTTGTCATAACTTGGATCGGTAGATAGCACGAGTTGTACAGCGGCACATTTCTTGCTCGTTGAAGATTGTGTCACTTTCAGGCATGATAGTAAGCTCCTAATGCACTAAGAATAAATACACAAGTGGTCGATAAGTCGATTGTCTGCAACAACAACAACAACAACAACAACAACAAAAATCGGTTTTCGTAAAGTGTAAATTGAATAATTTTGTCTTTTCTAGGGCTGTCCCACCCCGTACATAATTTAGTGCCAGGTATCTAGAGTCTACTTCTTTTCTAAATCTTAATATCCCCAGAAAAAATAAAACTCATTCTTTAATTATCCTTTCAATGTGTAAGGTGTCCGATACCGAATCATTGCAAGAAAGATCAAAGTAGAAAAGCTTCGTAAAGTTCTGGGAGAGTTCGAGTAAAAATTAAATTAATTGTGACTGCAAGCTTGCTTAAGATATTTTTATGTCATCAATATCTAGACGGAAAGAAAATTATGGCCGAGTGTAAAGTTCATAGCCCATGGAGCTATCTTTTAACTTGAATGGAAACATCAAGAGAAAGACGGGAGTATAAAGAAATTTTTAGGTCATATTCTTGTGTGCTCACAAATAGGGTGTCCATAATCAAGCATGCCATACAAAACTGATAAGTCATTAGGAAATATGATTAGAATGAAATAATGAGACTCAACACACGTAGTGCGTTATAATTATGACAAGAGAATATTCTTATCATTATTTTGACTTTCGAGTATATATCCGACACAGTTAGACACAGTCAATCAATCAGAACCACATCACTCAATCTAAAGCGTATAAGGTATTAACTGATACATACTCGAGGGTCAAAATAATAAAAATAATATCCTCTTATTATAGCCCTAGTTATGACAAGTTTACTGTGAAACGAGGCAATGCAAAAAATGTACACTGACACTCGAACTTAGACTTTTTCTTACGTAAATTGTAGGTAATATCGATTCAAAGTAGTTACTTTACTAATTAAAGGGTGAAACGATAAATTTGTCGCCTTAAAGAAAACAACACTTCAGCTTTATTTTAAAACTTTTATTGAAAAAATCAATTCAAGTAACTTGATTATGTAGTAGAGCTACAATATAGCCACGTCCATCCTCAATCACCGCATCGATACGGGTCGGAACTGGGAGCATGCCTTTTCCACAACAGGCGGCGGGAGCTTGGCGAATACTCAGCAGATTGCGTCGATCAGGCTCTCTTTGGTGTTCTAGGAGTTCATGCTGGCGATGTTCTCGACATATTACCAAACGAAATAGTCCAGCGGGATCAAGTAGAGGGAGAAGGAGGGCCAGTGAAAGAAAGGTACATAGTCGTAGCACTCTTTCTGAAAGCAAGCCTGGGCCTCTTTTGACTTGTGGGTCTGCGCAGAGTTCTGCTGCCACACTCAGGACCTGTCAGCGGTCACGTAATTGCACCAAAGGATCAGCATACTCGTTAGCACATCCAGGTGCACTTTAGTGTTGACTTTCGAACCGCCTACGAATATGTGATGTGGGATAATGCGGCCCTTACTTGGAACTTCACTAAAGACCATAACCGTGGTTGAAAACTTCATCGAGCTATGCCTTCAAACGTTGAACTGTTCGGAATTGCATTTTGAGAGTTTTTGCATTGGTTCATTCGTCATAACTTGGATCGGTAGAGAGCATGAGTTGAACAGCGGCATATTTTCAATCTCGCTCGTTGAAGATTGTGTCACTTTCAGACATGATAGAAGGATCCTATCGCACTAGCAATTAGTACATAACTGGCCAACTAGTAGCTGGTCTGCAACAACAAAGAAAACCAGTGTTCATCAAACGGGGATTGAATCATGTCGTCTTTTCTAGCGCGACAATTTTTTCGTTCCAATTTGTACTCCATTTTTTTCTAATCTCAGTACTTTATCTATCGTTTCTAACGATGAAAATGAGTTTTTACTTAAATACTGGTTTTACGTTGTCTTTTAGTTCGAATTCCAATTTAGTCTTCGTGCCACAACCAAGTTCGTCAGCAAAAACTTTATTAAATTCGTATTTTAAATTCTTATAAAGTTTTCAGTTTGTTTTAAGTTTCTCCATACGCCATGCATTTTATTTAATCTCCTGCAAAACGCGTTCATCGGTTTCTCCCATGAATTAAATTATTAAGTTAATGCCAAACAGAATTGCATTATTCAGTGACATGGCATAAATCTTTCTGTCAGTGCGTTTTGTCGTGGAGCGTTATTTAAGCATCGAATTCTTCTTTGAATTTTAAATTGCTACCCGAAATACCCTGGCGTTTTTTTTCTGCATTTCGTAATTAAGGTTTGCTTACTTTTTTCCAGGTAGTTTTGTCATTTGTCGAAATGTCACTTTCTGTATCCAGCGAACAAGTAATATTTTGACCAGTAACTGTCATATCAACATTTTTATTTCCCGTTATTTTTCGTATATTAGATAAAACTGCATTTATCATTTGGGACTTCTGAAAATGTCGTTATATTCAATACATATGTTATTCCATCTAGTATTAATTCATTTTTGGAATTCCTTCCATACTTTCTGCAATGTAATTTCCATGTAGACCGTTCAAACTGCGCATTTGTTTTTCCTGTGTATGTTAGGAAATGTTCATCGTCTTCCTTATTTATGCTCAAACATTTATATTTTATATGAAATAAACTATCCTTTTCTCAAAACATTTTGGATAGACTTTCTACTGTCTCTTCGAATGACATCTCTTCCGGTTTATTCGGCAAAATGGAATTCGTATATTTCGTGTTTTCGTGAGAACCTGACTTTTGTAGTACTAACACAATCTTTTCTTAATCGGATTATGATTTTCATTGTTTGTTTTTTTGACAAAATTTGTCTCGTACTTTTCGATTATGCACTAGAAGTAATTCTTTTTTCAGGTTTATATCTAAATTCTGATAGAGAGTTGGCTGAAGAAAACATGCTCAATCCTTGCGCTTGTTCGCCTTACTTCAACAATATATTGAAATATGTCCTGCTATTTTACAATTTGTTTTTGCACATATGTTTGTTGTTTCTCGCATATTTCTTGTTGCTCTACAAACTGATGTAATTGTTGCCCCGCGGTGCGTAGCGTTTATTAATTAATTCTGTTAATTGATTCATACTCACCATAAAACAAAAAGTTGTACATGTAATACAAAATCCAACCAAATAGTTGCCCAATAATTAAATACTTTTAGTAAAACAGCATAGTTTTACTTCTTACCCTCATTGTTATGTATGGGAACTTCTATTGATAATACACATATGAAACACTTATCCCTTTCAAAGTAATCTCGATCAACTGCAATGCACTTGTTGTACCGTTCCAACAAATGGAAGGCCATATGGAAGTCCTCTTGTGTGAGTGTGTCAATGACACTTGTCACAGCCTCTTTTCATCTCCTCAATTGTCTCATAAAACAGCCTCTAAAATTTTCCCTGGGTTTAGAAAATAATAAAAACTCAGGGAGCAAGTTGTGGACTATAGGGAGGGTGAGTAACTGTTTTGGTGTCTATCTTGGTGAAATAGTCTGTGACAAGAATGGAGTTGTGAACTAGTGCATTATCCTCGTGAAAATGCCGCTGACCTGATTTCAAGAGTGTTGGCCTCTTCAAACGGAATCTCTCTCTGAACTCTTAAAACCTAAGCATATTATTCCTTATTGATTGACTCTCCAATAAAAACCCAGTGCATGTAGATCATACCCGTGCTGTCAAGTAAACGGATCATCATAAATGTGGATTTATTTTGTCTGGCATCCTTGGGTCTAGGAGACTGTTTTTTCGTCTGGATTCATAGAAACATTCCATACGTTTCTATGACATTTTATACAAGTTTAATATAGAAGTTTATTGCATATGGTTCTTATAAAGTGTCCATACGTCCAGATCGCATTTTTGAAATTCACCACTTTGGTACGGTGTATTCAAATTCCTGCTGTAGGTGTCCATTTGAACTTGAAATTATAATAATTAGTCAGTTATCTCATAAGATGTATAGTAATAACATACTGAATTTTCAAGAGACTACGATACTTTTTATGCCTGTACAAAAAAGTCTGGAAATTTATTATAAACACCCTGTATATTTCAGTTTTCTTTAATTTTCCGGTGTCTACCTAATATGGTGACAAAAAGCTTTACGTCGGTCCATGTTTGGTAAATTGATATGTACTAAGATCCCATTCTCTGTCGTCAAATCTCTTGTATAGATGTGTTGAAAGCTCGCAGTTGAATTCCCAGTGACAAATCTTATATAGATTGGATGTAAATTCGTAGTCGAATCCTTTTTTACAAATATGTGGTAGATTATACATGATTGCGTTTTGGAATCCTCTGTCGTCCATCTGATATATATTGGATATGAGTTCTTTCTTGAATTTTCGTCATCATTTTGATATAGCCCTGTGGTAATATTATTCGTATAAAATAATGAGACTAAACACACAGTAAGGTATAATAACTTTACAATATAACAAATAGATATTGAGACTTGAACATTACTTGAATGGTGTAGTATTAAAACTTATATACTCTCGTACGGTTGTCGCTTTCTAGCGTCTATATGGATTGAGTAACACATTCCCGGAGAGGAGGGGGTCAGGATCTTCCATTATATCAACAACAAACCTGGAGTGAATCTTAGAGCGATATCAAGAGAACACTAGTTATTATTTGCACGAAATTTAGCTGGATTGCAAGACGGAGTGTAATTCTTTTTAAGATTCTAATAGTGTCATTTTTTTACATTTTAGTGCACTTACCTGATACGTGAGAACCTGCCAATTATATATTAATATTTTTATCAAAAAAAGTACTATAGCTTCAAAATTATTCGAAATTTTTGCTGATTACACAAATTAGAATGGGATTTCATTTAAACATAAATCATTCCCGAGAGAAATATTTTAGCGTGTATTTTTGTGACTAAACTATACAGTAAAAGAAGGTTTAGGAAAACAAACATTTAATTAATAACTTTTATAATTATTAACAAACGTTTATGATAATAAATCTGTAATTTATTAATATTAAATATTTTTATACATATGTTTTTTCACTGCATTTGGTTTTAACAGTGTTTATAAATAAGTTTGAAGAATACTTTATGAGATTAGCATATATATATAATCGCCCAAAATTTAAAATGCACTCGTAAGGCGCAAAGTCTTCCTAACCATTGAGTATTTGCTGCTTAGTCATTCTATTACTTATATTCACCTCTAAACAAGGCCGTGAACGACATAACGGACCACTGTGGATCAGAAAAGGCTTTAGTGGTGGTGTGTCAAATGAGATGTATGTTCACATCGCATTTAACTTTCTGTATTTTGATACAGTCTAGGGAGCAGAAAACAAATTATTTCCAAATAATAAATTCAAAGCCTTTTTATATAGGGAAAATAATGTTTTATCCGCTAAACCATGTATGACTAAAATAGCTGGGAATCTTTCAGGAACAAGACAGGTTCGCAACTTTAGACTCAAGACACGGCAGGCATGACAACATGGATATTTTTTTTATTTCTCCACTCACTCACATGTCTCCAAGCAAATATTTAAAAATACAATTTTACAATTACATTAAATTTGCTTATATTATTATTTTTTGTCGTGTTCTACCACATTTTTCTGTTTCTTGACAGGTTTTTGCATTACATTGACTCAGGGAAACGTGTTAAGCTGACTTACGGCGTAAAGGATTTCAGGTTTCGCATGGTTGGGTTGTTTTAGTAGTCAATCGAGCAATACGAGCTTTTGATCGCTCCATTCCTGTTTGCAGGCGGTAGAGTGTTTTCTATTTGATCGATGATTATTCTATACCATGAGAGATCGTTTGTAAAGTGAAAATGTATATGTAAACAGGTTGAATGTTATGCGTTTAGAACCCCATGGTGACTTTTTCCTAAACCAATGTCCGATGGTTTGGCTCAATAGTTGATTATTTGAGGAAGAGAGTTAAATTGTTATTAAATTATCGACGTTACATTTAAGCAAATCTATTATCTATGGTTCATGACACCATAATACTTTCGAGGTCGATAGCCATAACTCTATCCAAATCATCCCTTCTAAGCTGTATCCGATTTCACTTAGGTTTTCAAGCACTTGCCAACGGTAACCGACTAGTGATAATGTAAGCATTTAAACCCCGCAGTTATAAATGACCACCTTATAGTAACAATTAAAAAAACGAATCAGAACATGCTACCCTGGACAGAAAGAATTCCGACTGCGGCAGGATAAACTTTAAAAAGATCGGAAGTCAGGTCGGCAGAGACGTTGTAAAAATAGCTCTCAAAATGAGGACAGTAGTCCGAACATTTTATTAAACAAAACAAAAGTATTTTTTTCTGAAAGAAATAGCGACTAAATACATTTGGGACGATTTTTAGTTCATATGAATTGGATGCTTAATTGGCAATAAATCGACTATGCACCTTATAAATCTTCAGGGGCGACTTTCGGTCCGAGTTGGAACGAATAAAACTTATCAAGGTGAACATATACGAATCTCTTTGCTTGGCTTCTCGCCAGAGATTAACAAAGAAGTCTGGAAATTAAATCTTGTTTCTTTAAAATGGCTATAAGCCATATTTTATGGTTAATGCCATTTGATGAACGCATCAGTTTTTAGTTTATCCCTGGAGCCCACAGAATAGTTCGGAGAGATTAACCTCCAACCGCAACTGACACATCTTTCAAAAAATAAAAAATGAGAAAAGAACAGAACTGTCTTCATAAGTAGAAGATTGATAGATTAAGTCCTAGTTCCTCGATCGGTTGGACAGTAGGTCGACACGTCATAAACTGGTAGCTTGAATGGCCGCAGGTTTTAGATGCGTCGCGAGTTTTTTTTTTAGTTTTCAGATGCGTCGCAAGATTTTAGATGCGTCCAGATAGTTTACTAGATTTTGTCTGTTGTTCCGTCTGTCATTTTCAACTTTATAGGGATACGTGACGTAAGTGAGATTCTGTTTGTAATGACCTTCTTATGGAGTTAAATCTTCACTGCTGGTGATACAGAAAATACAATTGAAAATTAATGACTTAACATTTCTATCCGGTCATGATGGACGAAATAATAAAATTTTATTTCCTGAATTAAAGAAACGGTTACATTCGAAATTCAGCGCAGATTCTGGAGTTCGGGAGAAAGATTCCTGAATACGGCAAGATAGACTTAAAGAAGGTTAGAGGGTACATACTGACGTGATTTGGTTGGCTTCTTTTTTTTTAAATATTAAGCTTTGTAATTCCTCCCTCTTTCTTGCTTAATTGCAATCGTAAATTTGAATATTATGTAATTTTATAACATTATCGTAAAAAGTAAAACAAGAATATGAGTCCGTGAGCAGATTTTTTTTTAAATTTCTCTCGCAATTCTTAACTTATTACAGAAGCAATAATGAAAGTTCAGTTCTTATATCTTCGTTTCGATTATGACATCTAAATACAAGGAGAACGAAAAAAATCAGAGTAGCGTCACTATTTAAAGAGCCAAATCGTATTTGCGAACAGCTGTTTCTTTCGACGAAAAGAAACCTGTAGCGATCGTAGCAACTTAACATACTAATACATTAGGTCGAAGTAGCATTACTTTGTATTTGTCGCACTTAAGTTTGAAAAAAAAAACATTTTTCTGTTTGGCACGTTTCAGTTTATATTTTAATCGCTAAACACACATATTAAATGGACACATCTTTTATATATATATATATATATATATATATATATATATATATATATATATATATATATATATATATATATGTATGTATATTGATTTTTTTCTTTTATTTATTCTTTACCTGAAATATAAAAATAACAAATATTCCTAAAATGCGTCAAAGTGATAACAGTGCTTGTAAAACTCAAGTGTAACCCACTGATAGATTGATTTATGTGAAAACGAAGCTTTTATGTAAAATGAGTGGGCGTATCTAAAATATCTCAGAGAAGATGAATGATAACATTTTAATGTTTATTAACAGCTGACCAACTAACAAGCACTTAGAAATGTCCGTAAAGGTGTGCGATCATATGATTAGTTTTAGCAAACTACTAGCATTTCAGCCAGGCGTTGCCCGGGAGTTTGGAGGTGTATATTGAGAAAAAAAAGCGGTCAATTTTTTTTTAATTTTACCCCTATTATGACCCCTTAAAATTTATTGTTTTGGACTGAAATCAAGTTATTAAGTTAGATCCATGTCCAAGGAACCTATATCTAAAATGTCAAGTGTTTAGACCCAAAATTGTCGGAGGAGTTTGGTAGAGTTTTCAAAGTTTAAATCGTTGAACTTTGGCCCCTTAACAGCCAAATTTCTGGCCGAAAACGGATTACAAAGATTTTCCCAAATCTCAGAACCCTGTATATCAAATTTCGAATCTGTAGACTGAAAATTGACAGTTATTGCGTTGGAAAATGTACACACACAGACAGACACACAGACACGTTCACTTTTATAGATATATAGATTGTTTACATTGAAATTTATCAATGAGGACAATATGGTATATGTACCAAAGACGCTCGCTTTGTAACATATTGAATGTCCTTGTGCCATGCTTAGTTGCACAGTTGAGTAAGTGTTGCTATCAGTCGGGGATACAACTTGGCAATGATTCTGATAGTGTTTTAATGCTGTCTGATTGATATACAGTTCTATTAAGTGCCAGGAGTTCCATCTGGTCATGTTTTGAGAAGAATTATTCTATTGCTAAACGCCTGAATTGCCGCTAATTATGAAAGCCAACAGGACCACTCAGGCATATTTTGCAGGCCAGAATACACTTCAGTACTGTGTTGGTTTTTCAAAACCCAGTTGACCTTTTGTGTTACCTCTTGCAGAATGGGTAAATTGCGAACTTTGCTAGGATTAATTTAAATTTGGAGCATGTGAGTTACAAGATGAAAAGCTGATTTTCAGATTACTATGCAGGTGTAGGAGCGTCCAGATGAGCCCCTGAAACAATTTTGTGATTGAATTATTTTGATCTACCTTAAAATCTATATATTCGTTTACAATCGGTGTTTTCATGCGAGAATGTGTGTTGTCTTATTCAAACTACCGAGGTTTATGCTATTTGCTAAAATAAAATGTCGGCTGAATATTTCTCACATTAATTATTATAAAATTAATTTGAACATGTTCATAGAAAGAATAAAATTTTTTTAGACCATATCAATATGGTCAAGGTTGCGACGATTATCTTAGCATAGTAGTGCGCGTAGTAAGAAAGTATATGCTACATAAATAGTGCTCAATTTCGGGATGTAATATGGGTGTGCAATAATGCAGAGTAAGGCACTTCGAACGTGGTATATGCTGAATCCAGATGTACTCTATACTCTGATTACAGCTTGTATGTGTAATAATTTGACCAGTCCTCATTAGTCTATGTTATATATATATATATATATATATATATATATATATATATATATATATATGTGTGTGTGTGTATGTGTGTGTGTGTAAATTGAAGACTTTTGCGAAATCGGCTTACGCAAGTGCTTAGCATATTTCTATTTAACAACTTTAGTTAATACTTTTTTTTCATCCTTATATAAATGAATTCTTTTTTGTCATTATAAACTTTTTAGAAGTCGGATTATGTAGGTTCTAAGTCTCCGATAAGTTAAAGTTAATATTTTTCCGTCTGGGAATTTAAACTGCATTCTTTATTTTTATTTTTTGCATTTTTTTATTCAAAGCTTCTTTAGACTATATATTGGGTTTTTAGATATGTATGGCTAGGTTTCGTTCCTCTTATCTATTTGCCTTTCTGGTATCTAAGATACTTACGCTTTTATACATTTTTATTCGCATAGCATTTATATGCTAGTTAACGTGTTGCAAGATGGATCTCGTAATCCTAAACTTACATATTAATAGTTTATCTTTTTATTTATTTTATGTATCTATTTTCTTTTCATATATTAGTAAAAATAGTAACCGTATTATTTTACATTTTTTATTGGGGAAGTGATATTATATACTGGAGAGCCATGTATTTAACAGCTGTCCTGTTTTTAAATCTTCGAAACAGATACATCGTAAGCAACTGATGATCCTTGATTTCTATTTACAAAATTTTAGTTAAGGTTTTCTCTTTTCATCCTTATGTAGTAAAATTCTGTTTTAGAATTGAAGACTTTTGCGAAATCGGCTTATGCAATTTATTTCTATTTAACAATTTTAATTAAGGTGTTGGTTTCATCCTTATATAAATGAACTCTCTTTTGTCATGAATTTTTTATCAGTTGCATTATGTAGGTGATAAGTTTACGATAGGTTGCACCCAAGTAAAATATTGAAACAAAAAATAATTTTAACTTACTACAGACATACATAAGCACATTTATTTCTTTTAATTTAAATTAAAAGCTTTAATAAAATATAGTCCTTAAATGAAATACTAGTCAGAAAAGCATTTCTTGCAAAGCACGAAAATAATTAAACAAAATGTTTTTTTTTTATAAACTTTAAGAATTAATGTTCAAGCTTTAATTTGAAATTTATTTCTTTCCAAAGTGAGCTTTTATAAACTTTACAAAGTAAATAATATACAGATTTATTTTAAATTGAATCTAAAAATTTTCTTGGATTTATTTTATCTTATGTACACTTACAATTATATATTAATATAAAATTTAAATTTAATCTAAGAAATAAATACACTTAGTATTTACAGTGCAACAAAATGCACAGTCCATAAAATAAATCCAAGGCAATTTATACATTCAAATTAAATTAAATTTTAAATTATATATTGTAAAATTTATAAAAAATGCATATTAAATCTTATACCTATATTTTTAAAGTTTATAAAAAAAACTGTTTGTTTAACCATTTCCATGTCTTGTAAATAAATTTCTTACTAACTTGTATAGATATGATTAGTGAATCTATTAATCTATGCAGTGAGGATCGGATTAGTTGTTTTACTTGGAAGACATAGCTTGCTCTCGAATTTATCACGATACAAGAAAAAGGAGACGGTGGCTTAGTGGTTGACGACGCGGACTGACAATCTGGATGTGCCAAGTTCGATGCTTGTTCACTTCATCGAAACAATTTTACTTAGCATGTTGATACCCGCTTCACGTGGTCACTTCTGCAAATAGCTTATCTATTTTTATAAATAATTCTACCCGAAAAGATATCGGGAGAATGAATGTCAACAATAAAATCATCTGGTTTATAAGTTTATAAGGAACGTTTCATTTGACAATCACTTCTAATTATTCACCATTTTCCCTATACACTCCATTGTATAATTTTAATTTTTAATATTTCAAAAAGAAGATAAAAATACATTCTCAAAATGCAACCATCCAATCTAGTGATGTAAATAACATTTCAAAGTTAAGCCTGGTATTTATACGGACAGACCGATTGATTGACAAGATATTATTTAAGCTTTAGACTTGACCGACCGACGGGCAACGCTAATTTAAACATAAGTGCGATAGATTAACAAACGAACGCGAATATGGTTAGATGCACATAAAGATGCATTAATAATCTCAGTCATTCAAAAGCTAATTGCTTGTTACATAAGAAATATTGGATGTTTTAATGTCCTACAAAATTAATTTCACAAGTTCAGATCCATGCCGAGGTTATTTATTCAGAACATATGTGTAAATACTCATAACCAACTGCATACGTACGCACACCTAAGCATACACAAACACACACACACCTACACACACACACACACACATATATATATATATATATATATATATATATATGTATGTATATATATATATATATATATATATATATATACCGATAATTATAGACAAGTACTTGTACCAACTGACATACACGTTCGCACTTCTATGTGTAGAAACCAATCCTGTAAAGAGCCGGAAATATAGAATTATATTCGGAAGGCGGTTATTTCGCCAACCGTAGCAAATGATTAGCCGATTCACGAGGCAGGAGATTAGGCTTTACATTAAGTGATTAACTTATAGTCTTTAATATCAAAAAGAAAGATTAGTGGCTTGAATTAACACAAGCACTTAAAATGCTGATCCAATAGTTAAAAAGAAAACATTTATTTAAAAAAATAAAACCTAGCTGTATGAGTTTGTTGATTATTAATATTTTATTTATGCTAATTGATTGATTCAGTTTATAAATTATTAGACACACACATTAACCGCTGGGCGGCATTCGCTACCACGAATTTTTGCGTTGGTTTTATACAAAATTTTACAAACCGTTACATATATATGAAGGCATCCGTCCTGAATTGCATTACTTCTATATTCTTCGTCTTTTTGCTCCTCCTTTTACTAATTCGTTTTTGTCTTCTCTTTTTTCTTGCTTTTACTCTTGTTCTCTTTTCTTCTTCCTCTTCTTTGTTTTGTATATTATTATTATTTGGTTAACAAGAAAATTTTTGTCGGTTTTTAACTTTTTAATTCACATGAACATATCCCGGCTCAAACTAAAACTTATCCATCGAAATAAGCACCATCAGAAACAACATACTTTTGCCAAAGTAAAACTAGTGTCTTTATGCGAGTAACATCAAAAATACTGCGTTGTGGTGGACATAGAATTGCTGAAGGCATTTTTTGATATAACTTGCTTGAAGCAGTTCTCACACAGAAAGTTTTCGAGATGATTTAAAAAGTGGTATTCACTAGGTGAGAAGTCTGGGGGGTATGGCAGATGCGACAGAGTTTCGTAGCCTAATTCGTTCAACTTCTGCAGGATCTGTCGGGCATTGTCTTTTCTGTTGACTAATGCTGTATGTTGTTGTCGAAGTTTTGATGCATTTCTTCCATTTGCTGATAGTACTTATCCGTCGTAATAGTTTCACCTGCATTCCAAAAGCTGTAATAGTTGAGACTGGTCGAAGGCCACAAAACAGTAAGCATGACCTTCTTCTGGTAGAACTCTGGCTTCGTGAAGTGTTGTTGAGTTCTTCGGCGTCTAACCACTGAGATGAGCGTCGCCGGTTGTTGTAAAAAAACTACTTTTCGTCTCAAGTCACATACTGGTCAAAAACGGGTTGTTGTTGCGTAAAATGGAATATGACACTTTATAACGGCATTTCATTTGGTTGTCGTTCAATTCGTAAGCCAACAATTTATTACATTTTTTTGTCTTTTCCATATCTCTATAGTGGTTGGAAATCATCATATATGTTACGTCTAATTCAGAAACAATTTCTCGAACAGTTGTGCGTGGATTGGCTTCTACTTAAGCTTTTAATTGATCGTTGTCAACATCTGATGGCCGACCATTACGCTCATCATCTTCAAAATTCTCGTCCCCGCCACAAAGTTTCTTGAACCCCATTGTGCTGTGGGTTCCATTGTGGTTCCTGGGTCAAAACCGTCGTTGATATCGAGAGTTGTTTCAGCAGCATTTTGGCCTAGGTTGAATTGAAATGAGAAAATTGTGCGAATTCGCTTTTTTCCATCTAGTATGCAACGTTCTGAAAAGAAGACATAATTGTTTTAAAACGATTGAAATGAAACGATTAGATGGAGTGATTTTCGCTCTATCTAATCGTAATCTGTGGGGATAAATACTTTAATTATAATTATTTTTATTAGACCCGTTTAAGAATATTAGATTTGAGCCTTGTCTGTGAAATAAAAACAAAAAGTAATCAACTAGCGTTATGCAATGTTCACGAATCATGCTCGTTTGAACACTCTTGACTGATTACTGTTGTGCCCGCAGATGGTATTTATATTAATTAAATTTCCCTTAATTCTCGTGGCAATTAATGGTTGCCCGGGGGTAACGTCTTAACTAATGGAATCAAAAGGTGACTTTATTGCTAGGTTCCTATCTGCCGACCAGTGGTGTGACTTCCTGCACTGATGGTTGCGAAATCATGAAACACTAGTGTCTATGGAGATAAAAATGATAGGAACGTGAGAGGCCACCGGACTTTTATCTGTTTTCAACTGTTCCACAACTGCGCATGCGCTGTCGTGAAACATGACAGCTTCTTTATGTTTAGTATAAGTTAGTTTTAAAACACTTTTTAAAGATCATGACAGGCCTAACTAATAACCTAATACCTAATGAAATTGAATTTCTCAGCCTTGGCTGCAAGTCCATAATCACGCAGAAAATAAATAAAAATCGAAATAAAAACAGAATTCTGCAGAACAGCATATCACTTGAAATGGCTATCATTACAAGAAACAGCAGACTTCCCAGGTTCTGTCACAATGAAAATACACAAAAATAACGTATCTACACAAATCAGACTAATAGATTTAAGCATAGAAGGGACACTATACAAAATATCCTGGCTACTTTCACAGATACTCAAACCCTTGCTTTCCACCTATCCAGATCACGTTAACAGCTCTGAAAAAGTTATACATAGATTACAATCATTCGAACCTAGCACCTTCAATACAACAGTTATGCCGTCAGCCTAGATGTTCCCTCTCTCTCTATCTATCTCTCTATATCTCTCTTACCTGTAGACCTAATCACAGAATACATCTCCTATAATAATTTATCCTTCTGAAACCTCACCACCAAAGACATACATCAACTTCTAAACATAATAGTAGACAACACGCACTTTCAATATGATCAAAAAACATATACACAGATATCAGGACTTCCCGTGGGATCCAGCCTATCCGGGCTTATGGCAATAACATACCTGAATAGACTGGAACAGGACGCGCTACATAATTACCAATCCGACATCCTCACGAGATATGTAGATAATATTCTCATCCTAACTCCATCTCGTGAGGAAGCTAATAAAATATCATTAACTTCCAAAACGCAGAATCACCTATAAGATTTACCATAGAACACCGAAACACATTCGGACACCTATCACTATTCTATTTTACGCTCTACATAACTAAAACAGGTCAAATAAACATCAATATCTATTTTTAAAAATCCACCTGCCGGGATACTTTCATGAACTATAAGTCGGCACTCCCTACTCAAGCAAAAATAGTTTATGCTATAAATGAAACAAACCGCATTCGTATGAATGAAACTTATATGATCACCTCCACTGGAAAATTTCAACAAGTTTTCAAGCAAAATGGATACCCGACACAATCCCTACAAAACATAAAACATCTAACTGAAAACAACCATATGCACTATTTAACACAAGCTTTTCCAAAATATCACAATTTATTGATAACATAACGACAGCCATACACAAGGCCATTCGCAAAAGCAACTAGAAATACAACTCATACACATCAGTCAAACATTAAGACAGCACATATCTAAAACCAAAACTACGCCTAGAAACAAACAGTGCTCATTATCTAATTGACCCCTAAAAAAAAGGACTGTGCGAACACACATATTCAGTATATCAAATTTAATGTACCGTATGTAATGAAGCATATATCAGAATTTCAATCAGACCGTTATATATTCGGATCAAAGAACACATAACCACTAAAATTTCGTCTTTTTACAAACACGTGTCTCACAAGTATAACCTTTATAAAAAAAATATAACTGTTAAAATATTAGCAACTGAAAGAAACCAAGGGAAATCTGTGACTGAAAGAATCAATACGGATCGAAAAATTAAAACTAACAATTATTAATAAAACAGAAAACTCAATAAATTTCTAATAAAGACACAATTAGACTAATTACTTTACTTAAACGGGCACAATGCTAAGTCCCACAGTTTAAAATTAAAAAAAAATAGACTAGATGTAATTATTTTCCTTGGATAAGATCAGAAAATTTAAATAATTACTTCCCTCAGATCAAAAAATATATTAGAAAGCTTAAAAGAAGAATAATCTCCCCATAACATGGCAACGTAATTTTTAAACTTTGAATAAAAAACAGCGTTTAGGACAAAATTTATTTATTTATTTATTTATTTTTATTCAATTTTCACCCCAAACAAGGCACAGTGCCACTTTGAAGCAGGGGGCTACTATCAGGGACTTAATTAGCAGGGGCATTATCAAGGGAGATAAGTAGAAAGATGTTTGTTCACATTACACTTGAACTTCTGCATATCAGTACAGTTGGGAAAGCAGAATCCCGGAAGGGAGTTCCAAAGACCTGTAGTTCTGGGGAAGAAACTATTGGAGTCAAAGACTTTCTTGCACCTAGGGATCTCTACTGTAAAGGGATGAGACTTAGTAGCTTGTCGGGTTTGTCGGGGGTAGTTACGTCGAGGAGGTACAAGTGTTTGCAGTTCGTTAGAGCATTCACCATTAAAGTACTTGTAGAACAGGCAGAGGGATGCGACATCTCGTCGATGGGACAGAGGCTGAAGCCTAGATGACAATTCAGGACCTAGCAGGTTGGCGACTCTCTTTTGAACCCTGTCCAGGAGCAAGAGACAAGCAGCAGATGCACCAGCCCAGATGTGACAACAGTACTCCATACATGGGCGAATGGTGGCCTTATAGAGGTACAGGATACTGTCAGGCTTAAGTAGTTTTCTAGCACGGTAGAGGGAGCCCACCTTCCTTGCAGAAGCCTTGGCAATGCTCTCAATGTATCTATTCAGTTCATATTCCCTGTAAACGTTAGGCCGAGGAGTTTAAAAGAAGTATTTTCAGGCAATGTGTTCTTGGTCATTGCTATTGGTGGTAGAGAAGGTTTCTTGTGGTTATTGAAGGAAACAAGCTTAGTCTTAGCAGTATTGAATGTGACCATTCATTTTTGTCCCCATTCCACTACAGATTGGAGATCATCCTCTAGTGTTTCTGCCATTTCCTTGGATATGTGTTCTTTTTTTCCCTCATATCTGTCATAGAGAGTGGTGTAATCGGCAAATATACCCATCTCCGAAACAATTTTATCAGGGAGGTCATTTATGAATATCAGGAATAATACAGGTCCAAGGATAGACCCCTGAGGTACTCCCGCATTTATGTAATATTGTTTAGATGTACAACCGGCGAGGACAACTTGGATTTTTCTCTTACTTAAGAAGGATTTAATTACATTATGAATTCTTCCAGTGATTCCATATGATCTCATTTTCCTTAGAAGACCATCGTGCCATACCCTGTCAAAAACCTTAGATATATCAAGGGCTACCGCTCTACCTTCCCCTGTTTTGTCGAACGAACGGTATATACGTTCAGAAACTACAGTTGAGATATCTGCTGTTGAACGGGCTTGCCTGAATCCATATTGTTTGTCAGTCAGGAGTTCAGCAGCTGTTAGGTGCTTGACTAGGGCTTGATTAACCAAGGACTCAAATATTTTGGCGAAAAGCGGGAGGAGGCCAATGGGGCGATAATTTAGTTAGTCAGTTCTTTCACCAGAATTATTGAAGACTGGTACCACAGAGGCGGTTTTCCAGCAGTCGGGAAAGCAAGATTCGGTAAGGCATTTATTGTAAAGTTTGGAGAGAACTGGAGCAACCTCGGCAGAGCATTTTTTTAATAGCACAGCCGGGGGGAGATCTGGTCCATATGCTTTTGGGGTGTCTAGGTTTTTTTATAATAGTATGTACCTGAGAAGGGGTGATTTTCAAATCGTATAGTGGGTCGTCTGTTCGCAGAGGAAAATCAGGGAGGTAGTGGTGTACCGGGTTCAGTGTGGAGTTTGAGGCAAACCAACTGGCAAGCAGATTAGCCTTGTCAGTTGCCGTGCAAGCAACCTCATGATTGTTTGATAGTGGGGGAATTGTTGACTTTCCATTATTTACTACGCTGTTGTAGATTTTCTAAAAATCCCGGGTTCCTAATTTCTGTGCTTCGATGCGTTTTCTGGTGGTTTCAGAGTAATCTGTCTTAGCTGTCACTATCACTCTCTTACAATTATTTCTAGCTTCTATAAACTTCTGTTTATTTGAGCTGGACTTGTGTCGGTTGAATCTGCGGAACGCATGCTGCCTTTGACAAATGACAGCCGCACAAGCAGAAGTAAACCAGAGTGGTGCTTGCTATGGAATTTCCGTGCGGGATCATGTGCTTCAATTGCAGTTTTGAACCATTCAGTGGTCTCATTTGCACACTGTTCCGCTGGAAGAGTAAAGATATTTTGCCATGGGGCATCTCTGATGAGTACCCTGATGGCTTCCCAATCAGCCTTTTTGTAATACCTCATTGTTTTGAGTAGTGGTTTTTCAGGTTTAGGGCGAGAATTTAGGCTGATTTCTACCATTATCACAGCGTGATCAGCATTCCCGAGTGGGCTATGGTCATTTGTTGTATAGTCATCGGGAACCGTTGTCAAAAAGAGATCTAGAAGTGAGGCATGTTGATCTTGCTGGTCTGGGAAACGTGTCGGAAATGTAACTATCTGAGATAGGGAATGGGATATAGAGAAGCTATGTGTTGTGCTACCAGCTACGTCTGTGTGATTAGAGAATCCTAGCCAGTTACTGTGCTAGACATTGAAGTCACCAAATACATGTACTTGTGCGCTAGTATCGAGGGAGAGTGCTATATCTATGCTGTCTGACACTTTGTTTATTAAGGTACAGTCTTGGGTTGAGGGAGAGCGGTAGAGAAAATACAAGTAGCTAATATTGTGTTGCATATCAGACGACCAGGCCTTTATGTGCTTCAGACTGAAGCACATAAATGCCTGGTCGTCTGATTCTAGTTTTATTTCTCTAGTCAGGGGGAGGGTGTTACGAATATAGAGTCTAAGCCCATGCATATGTCTGTATATATAACGGCTACTTGAGTTAAAGCAAAGTCGACAGCATGAGAGGTGGATGTACATTTCTACCTTTGAGAATGAGAGTTGCAGTCGAAATATACCATCTATTATCAGGTAAATAAAAAATTATAATGTATATATATGTATATATATATATATAGGAACGACGTTCAAAAAGTAAGGCCTCCTACATTTTTATTACACCCGCATCAATCAGAGATGATTGCAAATTGTATTGTTATGATGACGGAACATATTCATTCACGACCCTAAAGTTTCAGCTCACTATTGCAGATAGTAAGATTTTAAGGAAGAAACCTTTGTAATGGACATGGGTTAGAAGCATATATATATATATATATATATATATATATATATATATATATATATATGCATATATATATATATACTTATGTTTACTATACTATAACTACATATCAACGTCAACAATCACTTGACGTTACTATCTCTGCGTTCTCATATTTCGACATTTGCCATAAAAACAAAAGAGTGTTTTTGCTCAACAATTCTCATTTTTCAACTCCTAAGCCATACTTTGTAAAAATAGATTCAGCTTTTGATTTCAAAAGCGCACTGAGAATTAAATTCCAATCTAAACCTATATTTGATTCGCCCACTGTTGTAACAACCTTCAGTTCAATCGGGATTATAATGACTGTTATCTTTTCATGCACTATGCGGAAGTGTATTACGATAAAATCATAGGTACTTCTTTTATTTTGTTATGATTAACACTACGTGTAAATGTAGACGTTAGTTGGAGCAAGAATAATTGACGGATAAGTTCAACTCTTTAACTTTTGGTAACGGAAGCTTACGAAACAAATTACTTCCTGAAGAAAAGAGATCATTTCTTATCGCTTAACAACTCAGGATGGTGGAAGCGAAATATGGCTTTTTCATGAATTGACCAGTTAGTGTATTGGCAACTGACCACAATATACCTATGCGTAACGAAACTATCTTTGTGTTTATCAATTTGCTTGTTAAATATTCTTTTTCTCCCAAGAGCACCCAATACTTGTAAAAATTCAGAGATATCTAAGCTGTCTACAAAGATAAATCTTTTATTTTTACACGGTGGTCACCACTTATCAAGGCCCGGAAGCCACTCAGGGATAAGGGTTATTGCAAGTACATTACGTTAGTGTGGAGATTTGATGAAGTGTTTACTTAAGGGGGCGGTTCATTAGGAATTTGTTAACGTTGGACTTGAAGATATCTAAGTTGTAGTCAGGTGGGAAGCAGACAGACGGAACAGAGTTCCACAGGCGTGCAGTTATAAGAAAGAAGCTTTGTTCATGGAATCTACGTTTTGATTTAGGCACAGATAAAGAGTGGGGGAAATTTTTCACAGTGAATTCAGCTAGACGGGTGTTTTTCGTGAAAGATTGGCGAGGAGGACCAGAGATTGGAGTTCAGACGAGCACCTGCCATGGAAATAACGATGAAACAAGGATAGGCTCGCAACGTCTCTTCTGTTGGAGAGAGGTTGCAGAGTAGAGAAAAGGGCATCCCCACTAAGCCACGAAGTTTATTTTGTACTCTGTCAAGACAGGATAGGCTGTTTTTAGCAGCTCCTGCCAAGATATGGCAGCAGTATTCCATCCTTGGACGTACTTGGCTTTTATATAGATAGAGCATTGCATCAGTAGTGAGATGTCTTCTGGAGCGGTAGAAGGATCCCACCATCTTTCCAGCGACCTTAGCAACAGACTTGATGAACGTGTTCCATTTAAGATCAGGACTAAAGGTCAAACCCAGAAGCTTGTCAAAACACGGGGCCTCTCCCAGACGAGAGCCATCGATCCCAATTGATGCCAGCTGGGGATCAGAGCGTTGATGATGTAAGGATAGGAGTTTGGTTTTAGATGCATTAAAAGTAACCAGCCACATCTTCCCCCACTGAACCACGCGCTCGAAATCAGAGGAGAGAGAATCAGAGAGAGCTTTGTCATTTACAGCCTTTGATGTGTTGCCGTAGATGGTTGTGTCATCAGCATAGATGTCAACGAATGAGTAAGTATGTGTTTAGGGAGGTCATTGATGTAGATCAGGAAGAGAGTTTGGCCCAGGATTGACCCCTGAGGGACTCCAGCATTAATACTGCAGGCCTCCGATTTTTGTCCATCGACCACTACTCTTATGAGCCTGTTGGGGAGAAATGATTTAATGATTGAGAAAACATTTCCAGTTATACCGTAGCTGGAAATCTTGTGAAGTAGACCCTTATGCCATACCTTGTCGAAGGCCTTTGATATGTCAAGAGCAATTGCCCTAGAAAGGAAGCCTTTGTCAAGAGATTCACTAATCCTGTGAGATATAACCGTCAGCACATCTGCGGTAGATCTTGCAGAACGGAAACCATATTTTGTGTCACTAAGAAGGTTGTTTCTGCTGAGGTGGTTGACTATTTCTCTATTTAATATGGATTCCAGCAACTTACTTATAACACACAGGAGATTTATTGGTCTGTACTGAGAGGGAGATGACTTATCACGTGAATTCTTATATACAGGGCAAACTGATGAGGTCTTCCAGGGAGTCGGAAAGCACTTCTTAAGGCAGCGCTTAAACAGTTTCGTAAGTATGGGAGCAAGTTCTGGTTGAAGCTTTTTTAACACTATAATTGGGATGCCGTCAGGGCCAGTTGCTTTGCTGGAATCAAGGTTTTTGATTAGCTTGGCGACCTCATGCACGGATATTTGTATGTTACCTTGCGTGTTCTGTGTTATAGGAGGAAATATGGGGAGTTGATGGCCTTCGTCGCATAGGGTATAATTAGCTGCAAAGTTCTTTGCAAATAGTTTGGCCTTGTCTGACGCTGACGAGATGACCTCTGGTCTATTGATAATGGTTGGGATAGAACGCACGTTTCTGTTCAGGATCCTATTTGTTATTTGCCAAAACTGGTGGGAACCAAGCCGCTGATCAGCAACCTTGGATTTAACAGACTGGGCATATAGCTCTCTTGCATTTTTTTATTACTCTTTTACAGTGGTTGCTGGTAGTCCTGAAAGGAGCTTTAGTCTCAGTGCATCTATTACGTTGGTAGCTATGGAAAAAGTGATTTCTGTGCGTGATAGCAGCAGCACATTCTGAGGAGAACCATGGCTGGCTATTAGGTTTTTGTTGGAATTTTTTAGATTGTATGAATTGGTCTATGCCTACAATTAACCATTTGGTCAAATCTGATACTATAGAGGACACTTCCTTTTTAAACATGGAGTGCAGAGGTAAATCAGATATGAATGTACGGAAGCTATCTCAGTTAGCCATAGAGTATCGGTATACAGTATATTTTTTATAGACCTATCGTGAGTGTCTGAGTGGCCGTATCCACCAAGAACTGTGGCCCCCGACAAAAATTGATGTATTATGATTTAGATCTGCCATCTGCGACGGACATCTCAAATTGGCACATTTGTATATATTTAATCAAAATAAATGATATTTAATAAAACATGAAAGAACTTTCCTTATATATAACTTGCGTGGTCCATGTACCGGTGTTGTCACGTGGAAGTATGACACTACGCTAGGACGTATTCGGTAAATTTGTTTTCAGTGTGTAGTACACTGAAAACAAATTTACAGTTGTCATCTGTGGTAAATAACCTGCATTGGCGTCCGTTGTCCAAATGAAATTATGTGGCTTCCACATTCGAACATTGTTTGGCAGATGCAACTAGCAGAAACCACTAGCTGTCATTTTCAGCACTGGGGGTTACTGGCGAGTACTGCTAGTTTTTAAGCGATTACTTGCCTATGGTCATTGTTGATCACTATCGATCATGACCAGTATAGAGCCCGTTTGACTGCTTGGAAATAAAATAGCCTGATTTAAACATGACTGTAATGTCACCATTGTATGGTACTGTCTTCCAGTTGTTGGCACTGTTAGACACTGGCAGCCACGGTGGTGATTGATAGTGATTTTCAGGTGATTACTCTCATTATTGGACTGTGACGAGCACTAGTAGTTAGTGGCTGGCAGTGGCTGGTGATATCGGAAAATGGCAGTAAGTAGGGAACAGCACTGCTGTTTCGAGCCGATTACTGCGGTTTCTTGATGTTGTTGTTTTGACGTTGATGAGTAACTTTAATGCAGGGGAAAATTTATTAAATGAAAATTAGAGGGATTTTATGTTATTATGTTATGTACGTTTTTTTCTTAGATAGTTTTTTTTTTTATAAAGAAACTTTTTAATAAACGAACACCAAGATGGTGTCTATAAATTAGTTCATTCTCTTCTTTTATTCGATTTAGTTTTCTCTTTGCGGCATTTAAGAAAAAATATTGACATTTAAATTTTTAATGGCGGCTGCGTTTTTTATTTATTTTTTACAAAACGTTCTAATAAACGAACGCATACATTGTGTGCCTATCTTGTTAATTTATTGTTTCTTTAATGAGTTCATTCTCTACGATTATGCGATTTATATTTAATGTAAATATATTTTTAATTAAAGAAATACAAATACTGCATCTTTATGTAAAGTGTGTTTTTTTTTATTTTTAAAAACACTTAATAAACAGACGCCGAGATGGTGCTTAGTAAAAATGTGTTTATTATTTATGATTATTCAATTTAGGTGTTTTCTTCTAAGCATGTGAGAAAAATATTACTATTTATTTAGTAATGTAGGCTGTGTTGTTATTCCATTGCAAAATTTATTAATAAACAAACGCAGAAATTGTGTGTCTACCGTGCTTGTTCAGTTTCTACTACTATGTTTGTTGTATATGTGATTTCGATATATTAAGGAATACATTAATAATTACTTTTATAAATGACGAAAATGTGTCTTTCAAAGAAAGCCGGATTCTGAATGGACACAAAAAATAAATTACTTCAATCTAGGAGGATTTACATAAATAATTATTTTGTAATGTAGGGGGCGATCTTTTAACGACCAAGGAGATGAAGGATGAAGTGTAGTAGAAGAACATATTACACTTTGGTCCTAGCGGAAAGATCAAGAACGGTTTTGAAAAAAATATTTTTGGTGTGTTTTTAGAATTCATTGCAATAGATTTTAAAAACAGTAATAATTGTTTTCGTTCTCTTAAAAACTTATCAATAAACAAATGCGGATATCGTGTGTCTACCGCGTTGAATTATATTCTATGAGTTAATTAATTACAACTACGCAATTTATATGTAATTTACATATATAAAAGTATACATTTCTAAATTTAAAAAAGCTACTGACAGAAACTCACAAGAAAAACACTTTGCATTGATACACAAATGTAAATTACCTCAGTCTAAAAATATTTATGTTAATATTTATTCTATAATGTAAGGTGCGATTAATTTACAAGCAAGGAGTGGAAAACTAAGTGTAGTATCCAAATAGATACATTACATTGCGCCTAGCCAAAATGTCAAGGATAATTTACACCTTACTCCGAGCCAAACGGTCAAAACAGTTTTAAAATACTTTATGTATTTTGTGTATGTATTGCAATATTCGTACCACTAGTTTGTAAAACATTAACTTTAGCGACAAAAATATTTGGAGAAAAAGATGTTAAATCGAAAATTCTTATTTAATCACATGGTATAATCGATGAATGACAATCAAACAGCACGCTAGAGATTAATTTAGGAGTGTCCAACTATTTACAGTGAACCGAAACCTCTCCCCAAGACAAACGCACTTTACTTAAAGGAACGCATACCCTCCGTTTTTATTGTAAATAAATGAAACGGGATATAAAAAGATGAAATTGAATAAATTGTGCACGAAATGCCCGTGTTATGACGACAAAAGTCATTTGATAAGTCTCAATATATCTGATAGTATGTTCCTGGGCGACGAATGTTTGTTTATTTCGTGATGCTTTGAATAATTAGAAATTCGGCTATTCTGTTAATCACTAAATCTACTAAACGCCAATGAAAAACTAATCGGAATTGTTGAGATTGGATCGTTATTTCAAGCGTACTATACGAAAGTAGTAATGGTAAACGTATATTAGTAAAAGCATAACACTGACGGTGTTGTTGTTCAAACGGAAACCTATCAAAAATGCATCCCAGTTATGTTGGGGAGCAGAAGAGGACATACTAATGCATGAGGAGAAATCCTGCTTCCAGCGGTAATTATGCCTTATTTTGCAATGTGACTCTCCCAGGAAATAATATAGATTTATTATAAGGGATGAAAGACTGATATACGCAAAACATACAGCAGATATTAGCTAGCAGTCTTACAATATTGAATGTGGGATCTGCACTGTCAAAGCTATAACGCTGTTTTCCGGGCGGGAATAAACTTTCCTATTTTCTTATATATGGAGATAATGTCAACATATGTGTGTTCGGCTCGCTTCAATGTAAAAGAACATCGTTTGTATGATTATTCAATGATAGTGCACTATTATTTAGTGAATACAAATTTTACTTTGCATTTTTAAGACATCAAAAATAAATATACATTTATATATTTTTTAATTCAGTATGCAAAATCTTATCGAAAATAATAGGGCTCTGTCTACTAAGGGCTCTGTCTACTAAGTCTCTGCCTATCATCAGAATGATCTATCCTCTTATTTTTATTATTCATTTATTTTGATAAGCATTTCCACGGTATGTTGTCCGAAAAACTCTGCACGTGGGTCCGCTTATCCAAACTCAATCAAACCGATTAACAGAAAAATTATAATCTTACACCGTAGAAGTCTTCAGATGCCCAAATAAGTTCTACTATAATATAGTATAATAACTTTTTTTCCTTGTGAATTTTACCGGTTTAATGTCTTTTCGAGGTTAATAAAATTACATTTTTAAAAACTCAAATAAATTATTACAGAATATTTTCTAGTAAGTACCGTATTTTCAGATTTCTAACTATTGTATTTTACCAAAATTTTTAGAAAAGGATAAGTAGTTTTCTATTTATTCTTATGTTATTTTATAGTAATGTTTTCATCGCGATTTAACATTGCTCTTAAGTTTTGCGATATAACGAAATATGCTTTCTGGATATTAAAGATGGAATTTACATTTTGATATATAATACAGGAATTTACATTTTGATATATAATATCAGACTAACTTAAGGATCACGTATCAAAATCTATTTCCATGAGTAAAGAACAGAGAGATAATAATAATCTTAATATTAACTGATAAAAATAATGATAAATATTAATAGTAAAAGCAATAATAAATAAAGAATTATAATGTCTCAAAATTTTACTATTCTGAACAAGGAATACGGGACTCTATTCTAATAACTAATAATTAAAACTGAACAAAATAAAGTATTTGCCTTTTAACAATCGATAAACTCTGTCTCATCACCGCAATGTTTTATCCTTGTGCCTGTTTGAAAGACTTTAATTGAATATATTCGGATGAACTTATTGCACTTTTACACATCCGAGACAAATATCCTCGACAAAATCGTCTCCTTGTAAAATATATCCTTCATTGCAGAAATCGCCAGGTACGAGAAAGCCTAAATTTTGTAATTTCTTCTTTCTGACTGCTAGAATTTGGAATACACTTCCTTTTTTCTGGTGCTATGAGTGTACTAACATACAGTAGTTTAAATGTAATGTGGACAGATCTCTCGCACATCTCTTCGCACAGTCAGTGTAGACATGGTTCAAAATAGTAAAACCCTAGGTTTTAGTCATAATGTGCATTCTATGCGGTGATCAAGAAATATATTTAATAAAAAAGAAACCCACGCATAAAAAAATATTCATTTACCTTAATATTTTTGGTACTAAAATAGGGATTAATTTACAGGTATACAGATGCTTTATTTGCATTTTCAGGAGAAAGATTGAACAGGTGAGTTAATTAAAATACTTTTCTCATTACTACTACTACTACTACTAATACTAACAATAATAATAATAATAATAATAATAATAATAATAATAATAATAATAACAATAATAATAATAATAATAATAATAACAATAATAACAATACTACTAATAATAATAATAATAATACATGGGAATAACAAAAAAAAGTACTAGAATATAAATTAAATAGTACAAACTCAATAAAAATTATAACTACATTAGCAGTATCACTAGTTAAAAACTCTGAATCGTTTAGAGGCTGCAGCAAAAAAAAAAGAACTGAAACATCTCGATCAGAAGACCAGATCACTTATGACCATGCACACTGCATTACACCCAAAGGATGATGCCGACCGAAAAGCAAAGATAAAGAAAAAGGGTTGGTTAGTATAGAAGATTATGCGAATGATACAAAAAAAAAAAGAATTAGAAAAAATACATAACGTAGAAGACAAAAAGACTGCTTTTCGCAGCAAGAGATATTGTAAAAAAAAAAGACAAAGGACTGAAATACGGCCATATAGAAACTGCAACAGAATTCAAATAAAATAATAGTGGGAAAACGCATCAAACCAAGAAAACTAAAACTTTATTATCGTACGCTAACACCTAAAAAAACGTGTAGTGCTGGCATAAACTGGCACCACACTAAATAGTTGAGAAGGGACGAGGATGATGGAAAGGCCGAGTAGAGAAAGCACTAGCTAGTCCTCCACTGAATGAGTGCTAAAAATTCAGGCATTTGGGAAGACTTATTGCCACACACTCCAGTGATGAACATTACGATCGAAATGTCAATGGTAAACAGTTGTTGCGATAATGCAAATTCATTAGCAAACATTGTGGAAAGATAGGGAGAGTACTGGAAATTTGGGGAGACTTGTCTTCACCCAGACTCGGGGAACGACACTGATTGTTGTCAGTGAACAATCTCTGATAGTAAGCTGTAGGCACCTCCATGGCGATGTGTAAAACGTCAGTATTAAACACATGAATAGTGGCGTCATCAATTCGTGTGTTTGTGTCAATTTCTATTGATAAGCATTCACGTTGTAATTGTTAATGGAAGTAGGTATTTATTTGCTTCCCCACGTAAGCAAAATGTGACACAAGGTCGGTTTTATGTGAGGTGAAGGGGGATGGAGGGGAAGGGGATCGTACATATAGGGTTGCCCCTACATGTACCAATAACCAATTGCCACAAGGGCAATGGTCACAAAGTGCAACATCTGCCGGAACAGATACTACACTTTGCTCCTAGCAAAAGTGCCAGGTAAGTATTGTTAATGGAAGTAATGTTGTTTTTTTTCTATGGATAAAAAATAATAAAAAATTACATTTAAAAAAAAAAATAGAGTTTTATTAACGAACTACACAGACTAGTGTTAATAAGATAAAATTAATTTTAACGTCTTCTGTTGACACATGGATTCAAAGAAAATGTTCCTTACAGGCCTCCGTACATTTTGGAAAAAAAGCGCAAAACATGAGGACCACCATTAAATTACTTTTTTTTTAATTTAATTATTTTATCTTTTCAGCTTTAAAAAATGTTGAAACTTTTATCGACCCACATTTATTTTGTTTAATTTTCGGATCTTGAAGTATGGGGGGGAGTAGAACACCGAAAAAAACTTTCCTCTAATATATTTAATGAAACCTACTTTTATTATGTAAGTTTATTTAGTAATGAATAAATATCAAGAATTGCAGGAAAATATAACTTTTGTTTGATTTTTACTAGATTTTTAAAACATGTGTGTGTGTCAACAGTTTAAAGAACTTCACTACATAGGAACGTTGTTTTAAAGCGGCGATAATGTAAACACGATTGTTGTCTCGCATTTTTATTATTTCTGTAAGCTGTAAAATTTTTTAAAAAGTATTCGCAGTTTCTTAGAAGCTTTTTCTGTTAAATTGTAAAAAGTTAAATGATAACATTAAATTAAATTACAATTACATCGTGTTACATATAGAGGTGGTAAAAACTGTTTTAACGTTTTATACATATATATATATATATATATATATATATATATATATATATATATATATACTCTCCTGTCG
>NC_136489.1:99263449-99285949 GCF_053919585.1 Euprymna scolopes | reverse complement strand
ATATTGATAATAGTAACAACAACACTAACAATAATAATAATAATGATAAGAATAATAATAACAATAATAAAATAATAACAACAACGACAATAATAATGACAATAAAAATAATAATAACAATAATAAACAAATAGCAACACTAATATTAACAATAATAATAATAACAATAACAATAATAATAACAACAATAATAATAACAATAACAATAATGACAATAACAATAACAATAATGACAATAACAATAACAATAATAACAATAAAAATAACAACAACAATATTAATAACAATAATAGTAACAATAATAATAACAATAACAATAATAACAATTACAACGATAACAACAACAATAATAATAACAATAATAACAATAACAACAACAATAATTATAACAGCAATAATAATAACAATAATAATGATAATAATAACAATAATAACAATAAAAATAATAACAACAATAATAATAATAACAATAATAATAGTAACAATATTAATAATAATAACAATAACAATAACAACAACAACAACAATAATAATAACAATAAACAATAATAACAATAATAATAATAACAATAAAAATTAACAATAATAATAATAACAATAATAATACCAATAATAATAATAACAATAACAATAATAATAACAAGAATAATAACAAGAATAATAATAACAACAATAACAATAATAACAATAATAACAATAACAATAATAATAACAATAATATTAATAACAATAATAATACCAATAATAATAATAACAATAACAATACTATTACTACTACTAATAATACTACTACTACTACTACTACTACTACCACACCAATAATCGAAATGACCAAGGAGAGAAAGCACTAACCCGATATCCACTTGATGACTTCGAAGATGACTGAGATATTGGGGAGGGTTAGTGTGACCCAAATTCCAGTGAAGACAAATAATCAATAGCAACGAAAAATCATTGGTAAACGGCTATTGTGATAACGCAAACTAATTTGCAGAGGTTATCAGAAGAAGTGATGAGTACTGGAAATCTGGGAAGAATTATTGTCACTCACACTCAGGGAACGCCACAGATTATTCTCAAAGAAACTTCTCTGATAATAGCCCGTGTGAAAACTCCTAGCGAGTGAATAATATTAAATTATTCATATTCAGCCATGAAATAGATAACTACATTTTAAGAAAGTTATGATTAAATTCTCTTGAAACTATGATTTTTTTTACAAGCGAATGGTAATAATGTCGTTACGATTGCCTGTGTAGAGCATATATTTAATAGTTCTCAAGCAATCGTCATCAAAGCTGGTAAAAATGTTGGCCAAATTTTTACATAGTACCGATTTAATTTTGAGAGATATAATTTCAAGCTCAAGGGTAAGGTCACTGAAAAAGTGAATGTCATCGTTTTAATGATAACTTTTGTTATGTTAATTGTAGAGACCCGCTAATTGGTCGACATTGTTGTCAATGAACTTCTGTCTACTATTATGTATTGATTTCCGTCTTTAACATTGAATAGGTCTGCCAAAGTCAAAAACTTAACGAAATTTAAACCTAAGTGTAAGGGAGGCTGCGACTTCCTTTTATAGATGATTCCATTTACTTTGGAGTCTGTTGTTATAATTCTCAATGTTAAGCAAGAGGACACAAATGAACACTTTTTTAATCTTTTGTCTGACTCTAAAGACTGAACTATGGTATCTTGCCCATTAACGAACACCCTAATTATTCATAGAAATTATATATGCATGTGTTTTTCACTTGTTTCATTTTCTTGTCAGTGGAAGTTCACAGAAATCAAGCCCCCTCCTCTTCGGACTAACACTTGCTCTCTATATGAGATATTTTAATGTTCTATTAACGTTTCTTTATCTCTCAAACACTGAGTTAGTAAAGAAGTTGAGAACATAATTTGTATTCCCCCAAATGACCACCTTAATACACTTACTATGCGTATTTCTTGATTTGTAATCTTTGCAAGTAAAAGTGGTGCAAAACTAACTTGGTCGATGGTTTTATTTTACATTTAATGTCACGGGTATCCATTCTTCACTATCATGTGTTATGCATAGTATATAAACTGAGCAAAAATTTAAGACCACTTAAAAGCCTTTTAAAAAACACCTTTTTTAAGGATTGATTTTAAACTCTTCCGACTTAAGGTTACCAATACAACAATCTAAAAGGTTATGGAAACAAAAGGCTACTATCCAAAGATTTATTGTTAAAATTTACATTTTTATTAAATTAGGCTTTTTACACATGATCAAAATTATAAGACCACAGAAAAAAATACTATTAAATTGTATAAAAAGTGTATGAAAAGTGTATGAAAACATTCAATAATCAAACTTAATAATGAGTTTTACCTCCAATGCTTTTGATGACTTCAAAAATTCTTTGGGGCATGTTAGAAATAAGGGTTTCCATTAAGGTTCGGGGGATCCTGCTCCGGTTTCTGAAGATGGCTTCACGAAGTTCATTTTTTGTTGAATATTGCTTGCCATGTCGTTAAACCCGTCTTGTAATCCATCCCCAAACAATGTCAATTGGGTTCAAGTCCGGTGAGCATGCAGGATGTCCCAAGATATGGACTCCATTTTCTTGTAGAAAGCTCAAGGTCCCTCTTGCACTGTGCACTGCAGCATTATCCTGTTGACATAACCATCCATCCCCACACAAACGATGGCCCTCAATCATCAAAGATGCTTTTTATAGCATGCTAACATAACCAGCAGCTGTCTGACGCCCATGCACCACCTGGAACTCAATCGACCCTCTGTAAGAAATGGCACCCTACACCATTACGGACCCTACACCACTATGACGTGTGGAAAAACTTCAAAGGCCATGTTTTTGTCATGCCAATATCGCTGGAAGCCATCGGGACCATCTAAATTGAATTTTTTCTCATCAGAAAACGGGACTTTCTTCCACTTCTCAACGTCTCAGATTTGGTATTCACGACCCAATCTTAAGCGTTCCACTTTGTGACGTGAAAGCAATCGAAGAATTTGTTTACGCTTTTTATTTACCATGACTTTTTGTTTAAGTGTCATCTGCTGGTTATTGAACTGCAATCAGCATCTGTAACCGCCTGAATTTTACTAGAAGTCCTCTGTCATTCATAACAACCTGTCTGATTCTCCTACTCATTGCAGGAGAAATTTGGGAGGGCCTACCAAAGCATTTTGCTTTTCTATAATTCTCAGTGTTCTTTAGAAAGTTGTAAATAACGGTTTTACTGCAATTTACCATAGCTGCTATCGCTTGCTGTGACAAACCTTCCTTATGGAATCCTAGAATTTGAGAGCGCTCAACTTAGTTAGTTTTCTTGCTTGTTTAAACAGTGATTGCTGATCTGAACTAAAACCATTAGAATTACTCTAAATCTAACAATTTATACCCTTGGTCTTATAATTTTGATCATGTGTAAAAAGCCTAATTTAATCAAACTGCAAATTTTTAAATAAAATTTTTGGAATGTACCTTTTTATTTCCATAACCGTTTATATTGTAGTATTAGTAACCCTACGTTGGAAGATTTAAAATCTATTCTTAAAAAAAGTTTTCTTTTTAAAGATTTTTAAGTGGTCCTAAATTTTGGATCAGCAGTGTAATATCTATGATATTCGTTTCACCACCTGATCCATGCCCATCCATGCTTTATTTAAATACAGTAGAACCCCGGATTCGGCATTAAAAGTTAGTAACAAAACACAGTACAGTATATAATACTCATGTATATAATCAAATAACATTATAAATAACACCGTAAGGCGGGTGAAATACCGTAACTAGGGACCGGAAAAATATTGTATTCCACATCGTACCCTAAAAAAAAAAACGTATCCTAGGGCTGCGGTATCCTGAGTATAAGAACTTTTTAATTCAATTCAGATTTACCATTTTATATCCGGATCCTAAATCAAACCAGATAACATTACAAACCATAATATAAAATATAAAAGATTATATGTTTGTTAGTTTTTTTATTAAATCGCTGCCTAATAAATAAGTTTTGTTTTATTTTTTTTTAATTCCTTGCTTTATTCACGCGCGAAATAAGTTTATGAGATTTTATTTTCATTTCATTCTGGAATGTTGTTTTTATTCACTATTCATTTGTAAATTCCGGAAGTCTTAATTATTAATCGATATGAGTAAAAGGGTGTTAATGCAATTCTTTCAAGTGATAAATATTGTTTAACACTTGTTCGTCCTTGATTTGATGCCAATTGCATTAACGTTCCCCATATGTTCAATTGCTTTCAAGATTAAACATATCAAGAAATAAGCAATAGGAAGTCTTAAATATGTTCTTAATAACGTCATAGAAACAAATATGTATATATATATATATATATATATATATATATATATATATATATTATATATTATAAGCATTTAAACAGAATATGAATTACTTCCATTTGATCATAAAACCTGTAGACAAGTAAAAAGAAAAAAATAGAATTACTTCCCCTGAACATGACTGAATAATTTACGTTTTGAGCGTTTGGATTTAAAATAAAAAAAAAACACATAATTTTACAAAAACATTTAAAAAACAACGGCCAGTTATTTGATTAGAAAATCTATAAACAAGTTAAAAAAAGAAAAATAGAATTATTTCCCTTGAGCATGTAACGGAATTAAAATCTAAACAAAACAACCACTTTACAATTTACAACCTAGGGAGGGGATTTATTTCTTCACTGATGATGCGTTATTGCCCGAAATGAAATAAGTACCATCCACAGTTGAAAAAAATTTAGGTAGATAAATGAATAAATGTAAATAAAAAAATAATATAAAAAATATTGAATTATTTATTATTCATTTATTTATTTATCTGCTCATTACAACTGTACATTCTTGCATTGTAAGCCTTCCAAAATACCTTTTATTCTTTAACAATGCTTCAAGCAAACCATGCTATACTTCTAAAATATAATGTTTTTTTACTGTTGTCTGACTAAAGAGTTTAACAAGGATAAGACCATTCGGCGGTGCGACTATTAAAAGACGAGATATAAAAGAATTTTAAAATAACCGGTGTGGAAATAAGAACCGAACTAAAAAAAAAAATTAAGACTTTATATTATGCGTCTGAATTTTTATAATGGTTCGTGTTACGAGCTTTTCCATTTATTTCTATATGGAATACTCTATGCACCTCATTCGAATTATATTTCCCTCCTAACTTTTAATAGCCTTAAAAATATTTTTCATTGTTTCCTTCCTTTTGGTTATCCTTGGAAGATCATACTCTGTATGTTTGACATAGTCAAAAATCGCCGATTACCACGTGAAAATTTATGTATGGTTTATTAATTAAAAGAAATGTTTATAGGCGTTAGTAATTATATACGTTAATTCCACAATTCTGTAAGTAAGATCATATAGATGACTTTAAAAGTCGCCATATTAAAGGAAAATGTAAATATGTAAACCCAGTAAGATTTTACAACTTTCGAGAACTATATGCCGGTTGGTTGGTTTCGTGTTGGTCTATCACAATTACCAAATAACCCTCTCTATCAAAATCACCCCCCAATGTGGTCATAAATTGGGTGCTCATTTCACGTTTAATGAATATAGAAAAATGCCCCCCACATTTTATGACTATAAATTCATCATATTTGAGGAAGTATTTGTTTGCTATAATTTTTAACGGTATTGTTGTTTTCCCCGCCCCTGCAAACCTAGAATATTAGTAATTTCAAAGACTGCACCTTTAATTAAAAAAAATCGAAACAGCAATAAACAAATGAAAATAATCCCAAAAACAAATAAGAAGGAAAAACAAAATAAAAGGCAACATTTGTTTTTCTTTTCTTTTCAATAAACACAAACAAATAAACTTATTTCGTTTCATTTCGACAATATAAAATCTAAGTAAAATGTGGGAAAAATACGAAATCGCAAGGTGTATGATATCTATCTATCCATCTCTCTATCTCTTCCTACTTAGGAAGAGATAGACAGATATATATATATATATATATAGAGAGAGAGAGAGAGAGATAGATAGATAGATGGATAGAGATAGAGAGAGAGAGGGGGGAGAAGAGAGAGATAAGATGAGTATGTAAGTTGTCACGGGCTAAATTCGTTGTGTTTTCAATAAAGAAAAAAAAAAGGAAACACGTTATCGGACGTTTAAAACCGGGATTAGTTTTATTCTGGAATAAGAACATGGCACGTATCAGTCAATCAAAAACCCCGGAACATATCTGGGAAGACGTTATTGTTTTTTGTGTCGATTAATGGAAGATGAATGCTATATCTATGAGTTTACAGAGCAATTACGGAGGGTTGGAGTCTCAGTATAAGTACCCTGTATGTAAATTTACGCGGTGTAGAATGGGGATGTGGGAGGACTTTGTAATTAAAGGGAAAAGTGGAAACTACTTCGTCTGTAGGCTATTGGGATGGTGATGAAGTCACACCTCGGATTTAATCTCGGATTTTATTATAACGAATAAATGTGTCTAAAATGTTAATCTACAGTTACATACGATAGTGACTAATAATATAGACATACTAAATTTGTATATGGCTTCTGTTGTTGTAAATCTACGGTATTTTTGGTCAGAGGAGAATTTCTACAATCAAATTGTTATAAATAGCATAAAACTTGAGTTCTTCAGCTATAATCGAAACCGAAATCAAAACTTTTGAAGAAATCTTGGTAAAATTATTTATTACAAGAAATAGAAGATCATAACAATTAAACAGCAGTTACTTAGAAGAAAGAAATGTTAGCGTGACACGCAAAATAACACACACGCCATCGGATTAATATACAGATGTTCACAAATATAAGTAAAACAACACAAAATATACATTAATATATGTTGTTGTATAACTTATCCGGACACAATAGATTACGAATCTCTATAAATGCAAGGGATGTTCATATTTCGAGTCACGTGGAATTAAATCCAGCGTGATGAACTCGAATCTCTCTATGTCTCTTTATTGAGTTTTATTTCGGGATATAACCAACCAGTGTTCTTACCAACAGATGCCATGTATCAGTTTATTATTCTACACCGGGATAAGCGTATAAAATTTCCGAGTTTGATATAAGTGTGTTTAGCAACAAGTGGAGAGACAATAATACGAGAAGAAAAAGTCATCAGATCTGAAATGTTTGGCAATGGAGTAAAATTGTTTTCAATCATATTTTTGTTATGCAATTATTCCGTCTGCACTTTTATTTTATTCAGAGAAAATCGTTAAGTCTTTATTTTTGAAAATCTTATTTCACATACGGGTTCCTTGGGAAGCTTGACAAGGTTTTACCTCAGGGTTTCAGAAATAAAAAACAGTTAAATGAAATAAACATCCGTTTTGCTTGTTCTGCTATGACATCATTAAATTCGTTGTTTAAAAGTTTTGTTAAGTGTTGCCATCTAAGGTTTGTTGAAAATAAAGATCAATGTGATATAAAATATTTTCTGTATAGTGCTTGTTGAAATTGTAACCATTCGATAATTTATTTTACAAAAATGTCTCAGTAATTTAATTCTGTCTTTTTTTCATTTCTTCCGATTTATAATTTTGTTTGAAAACATGATGCGACGTGAAATTTTTGAATATCAACACAATTATGTTTTTCTTCATGGGCATTAATTGTTTTTGTTTTCTTATGTATCAAAAGTATTCAGAAGTATTCTTATTTACGCCAGTAATTTCCTCTGTTTATTGAAATTGTTACGGGATTATAAAGTATTCTATCGTGCAATATTGGTTACGAAAGTCGAAACAGTCTAATGGATGCCAGCGATGACTATGAAATTAGTCAGGCCTGGAACAAACATAGCATGTCACTTAATTAAACAATAAAAGATGATGAAGTAAACAGTTAATTTGCAATAAAACATAAAAATAAATCTAATATTTTGTAAATAAGTTAAAGGGTAAATGTTTGTTTTGTTGAATTTATCATCTAACTCACATCTTGTTTAATTTATTTAATAATTCTGAATTTTTTATTCAGAATTGTAGAATACATTCAACACAGTATTTTAGAACATCTTTTAGTAATTGACATGCCAGTATTGGAGCTCACAGCGGTTAGCGAGTGAAAAAAACTGACAGACAAAATAATTTAAAGTTGTTAGAGGAAGGGAGAAACAAATAACGTTTGATTTCTTTTATTTCACCTTTCTTTCTAGTATACAGGGTGATAATTTTCTTTCATTTTTTTTCAGATAAGATGTTTAGATTTTTTAAATTTTTGTAACCTCTGCAATTTACACATTAGTTCATATGAATAAGAACAGGATTATCCGGCATTGCTCGGGGCGAGAAAACCTAAATCGTAGTTAAATAATGTGTCTAATGTGTTTATATAAAACCTTCTACATCATTCTATGTATTTTTCTCTCGAACCGTCTCTGTCTTTCTCCCTTATCTCCCCTCTCATTGTTTCGTCCATTTTCCCAACCCTAATTTACCCTTCGCCCAAACAATTCATCCTCGTTATTTAAAAAGTTTAAAAATAATAATAATGCACTGAATTAACTGAAACTATCCTTTTAAATGTAATACTGCAATTTATTGCTCCTGGACACTGTCTATAGAACAAAACACAATAACATTTTGATGCCGCGTAATTCCATTCACTTATTCGCTTTTGCAATAACATACACAGAAATTATGTTAATAATGAAAATAATCCAAAGATGTTAAAATGTAATACGGTAATTTATATAAATTGCTCCCGCACAACTCCAATTAAAACAGCATGGTCTTTTATATCATACATTCACTTAAAATATAATACAGTAATGTCATCATTGACGGGGAATAAACACTGGTATGCAACGAATCGACTATAAATGCAGTTAGAATACTAAGTTGTGAAAAGGGAAAATACACAGGGCATACGGGGGCGTTTCAAAAGTAACTACACTATTTTTTTTATTCCGGTATCAGAGGAGATTGTAAACTGCGTTATGATTACTGAACGGATGCATTCATGACCTGAAAGCCTATGCTTTCCGTTGACGATATTGACGGTGTTAGACTCCAAGTAAGCAAACCCTCTCATAGACCTGCGACAAAAGCAGAGATACGTTGTTGCATTCATGCCAAAAGTGCATTAAGAATGGTGGTGACTATGTAGAAAAACACATCCCAAAATACAGACGGTTGCTCATTTTATTGGTATTTCTCTTGTCTTCGTAGCACGTCAACTTTTTGTGAAAAAAGGAGGCATTACTTGAGAACGATTAGCACGACGAAGCGCGCTCTGAATGTCATCGTTCATCGTTTGCAGAAGTGCATTAAGGATGTTGTTGACTATGTAGAAAAATAGATTCTGCAACACCAAAGTTCACTGGCTTTCATTGTACTACTCTCGTTTCTGTAACTCATTCACTTTTTGAGTTAAAAATTGGGGGCGTTACTTTTTAAACGACCGGAGGTAAATGGTAGTTTTTTTTTTTCTGCGTGATTATGAATGTGCTTGTGAATATAGAAATGAAATGATGAAAACCAGATGTACACAATTGCCGTCGCTTGCTGTTAGTGTGCTCGAGGGCGGGAAATTGTTGTTTGTATGAAATCGTCGTCATCATCGTCATCAAATATCACAAGAAAAGAGAAATAGAAGGATAAAGGCGAATTGCGCATGACAAATCGCAAACTGCTTAGGTAAAACTCCACAAAACGTTAGGAAATATTCATTCTGTCCATTTGCTGTAGGCATTCTTATCTTATTTGCAAAATAAGAAAGGCATGTCAGTATTCAAGTTCACATTGTTAAACTGTAATTGTATAAGGTGTCTACACAGAAATAGACAGGCTAGAAGCCAATCTCACAATATATTATATTATATTATATTATATTATATTATATTATATACGGCACAATCACGTTGACACACGGTTCTCGCCAGATCACCAAAGTTAAGCAACGTTGAGCCTGGCCATTACGAGATGGGTGACCATTTGGGAAGGCTAGGCGCTATATCTACCTTCTGGGGAGGTTGGGCGTCGAGCCAGCACACTCACCTTGTTAAAAGAACTCCTCGCTACAAAAGCATCTACAAAAGTTGTAGATGGCCTATGCCCCCCAGGGGTTCAAGGGCTATTGATGGATGGATGGATATTATATTAACGAAATGCTAAAATAACGAAACAATGTCAAGTTACATAATTTATAAACTTATTATAATCACAAGGTGTACAAGCGAGGAATATAATAAAATATGACAATTACATTAAAAAATGGATAGTCGAAGAATTATACTTCAGAATTAAAAAAAATATTAGTTGCTAAATATTAGTAAGTATAAATTTGAAAATTTACAACTTCTACGAAAGCATACCATGTTTTAAATTGCGGTATTTTTCGAAAATTGCAGTGATACATCCACCACCACAATGGCGTTCTGCTCATTAAAAAATCATTAATTTTGCTGTAAATCTTTAAATTACTACTTTACAATAATTAGCAATTTGTTGTTACAATCTCTCTGTGGATAAGAAGTATTCCTTGAAAAACCTTAGTTGGAATTTTTTAAATATTTTTTTGAAACATCTGATTATTTGATAAACTTCTAAAGTATATACTTTTAAGTGTTTTTAGTTTTTATAGTATTTTCTATAACAATGGTCTATCGTAAATAACAGGCAGGTGCTCGTCTGAACTCCAATCTCTGGTCCCCCCTCGCCAATCTTTTACGAAAAACGCCCGTCTAGCTGAATCCACCGTGAAAAATTTCCCCCACTCTATATCTGTGCCTAAATCAAAACGTGGATTCCATGAACAAAGCTTCTTTCTTAGAACTGCACGCCTGTGGAACTCTGTTTCGTCTGCCTGCTTCCCGCCGGACTACAACTTGGATGTCTTCAAGTCCAACGTTAACAAATTCCTAATGAACCGCCCCCTTAAGTAAACACTTCATCAAATCTCCACACTAACGTAATGTACTTGCAATAACCCTTATCCCTGAGTGGCTTCCGGGCCTTAATAAGTGGTGATCACTGTGTAAAAAAAAACAGGAATAGCATTATGAAAATAAGATGAAATATAACATATTTGTATTTATGTTATCTATATATATGTGTAAATATATATATATATGTATATATATACGCACACCCACACACACACACACACACACACACACATATATATATATATATATATATATATATATATGTATATATATACGCACACACACACACATATATATATAAATATATATATATATATATATATATATTGCGTATAAAGATCAATAATTGTAAATTATAAATCAGTTTCAAAAGGATGAACAAACAAAATAAAATTAAGTGAACGATCGTTTCAGAAACGATATTCATTTTATTAAAATTGACAAAAAAGATTGACAATAATTGAAAACGATTGTGTTTTTGAATATAGTATCCCTATCAGCAAAAAAGAACAGTCGGATGGGGAGTTTTAGACAACGAAAAAACTAGCATTTTTGTTGTAAGTAAGGTGGATAGTACTTATTGAGTTGAATTGGTTTTAAAGTGCGTCAGCACATAATGGGGCGTGTTGTTATTAATCTTTATCCTCAATATTAATATAGCTCTAAGATAAATATACGTATTGAGCTTATTATATATCTACAGTACTATGAATACGGTCCTTTAAAAGTATTAATACATTAAAATAAACTTTGCTTTTAAGACTCCAGGTATAATTCTCCCTATAATATATATTTAACTATATATATATATATATATATATATATATATATATATATATATATATATATATGCACCTAAAATATTTAATAATAAAGTAAATAAATAAATACGTCTCATATAAAATAAGGGCGATCAATTCAAAGATATATGAATAACAATAAGATCTTATAGTTCTTTAAAAACCGCTAAGGTAGCGGAAAAAATAACAGCGTTTCGAAGTTGTTAATATGGCTAAAAAATGCCAATAACAAAATCTTAAATTTATAAACGATAAAAAAAAATTACTTAAAGTAATAATCGACGGTGGTACATCGGTTAAGTATCCGACCTTGGATACTGATGTCATGAGTTCGATGCTGACGAAGGCTGAAAAGCCAGAAACACGCATGTCCGTAGGTATACGTAAAAAAATATTGAACTATTAATTAATATATATATACGTAGCGTCAGTTAGTTATAAAAATATGGTAATTAACTGTACAGAGAGGTCTGCGTTTGGCTTCTATATGGGATTTTCAGACTGAAATACTTACCTGAAAGAAATGTCGAAGCTTCTATGTAGCGTAATTGCTATATATTTTCATAACTTACTGCTTAGCTCTACTTACGTATTGCGTACTATTGAGTGAAATACTGAAAATTGATCGATAAAATATATCTGCTTACATTATTTTATGTAGATATGCCAAAGATTATATGCATTTATATAAGAATAATATATATATATATATGTGTGTGTGTGTGTGTGTGTGCATGAATGCGTGAGTATAAATGTATTTTTTAATCATAGGAGTCGTAGAATTTTTTTTAATTGTCGTTTAGTTGCTTATAAATTCTGTTCATTTAATGCCATGCTGAGATTTTTAATTAAGTGCGAAATCCTGATCGGGTTTGAAATCGCACATATCTATTTCTTCCGGAGATGATATGATTAATAAAAAATCTGAGAATTCTTGTAAGAGAAATCACGGATTGTCTTAAATCTATGTAAAAGTAAGTCGCACGTTTTGACGTAAACAATCCAGTATATCAATTTTACTGTGGTGCAATGATAGCCAGAAACAGGCAATACTATTAGTTTTACTACTTACCAAATACTATTAAAAGCCTAAATAGAAGGATCCATGTAATAAAATGGTTAATTAGGAGTTTAATTTTAAGAGATGAGAATATTCTATTTAGCGATCTGATAGATTAAGAGACGAACGCGTGTCGTATATCAAGAATGGTATATTGGTGTTTGAATGTTGTCAGCACTTGGCCATTTTCCTACAACAATCTATTTCCTTTTGTTTTTTGTTTTTTTCAGAACGACACAACTTTAAAAAAATTGTTTGACAAGCAAGTACACAAGCGGTTGATAATAATCATTCTTGCAAAATGTTTTCCTAATCTTCCAGAACAATTATTTTACTTCATGCAGTTACAATATATGACAAGAGGCCAATTCGGTCTATAAACTAGAAATAACTAAGAAGTGAAGGTTTAATGTGAAATGACATCAATCACTTGCAGCAATTTCGTATTTCTGTTCTTTTCAACTCCACCATGCAATACACATTTCTTTAAAGGATACAATGAAAAATTGTTACTACTTTGTTAGCTAAAATTTGTTTTACGAGTTTGAAGTTCTCTTTAAATCTAATTTTATAGGAAAATCTACTATTCTATAAAAATCACTTTGTGTGTGCGTGAGTTCGTTCCTTATAGGTTCCGAAACGGCTGAACCTATCTTTTGCAAATTTCACACAAAGCTAATTTATATGTCTGGCAATTTTCTTAGATATGTTCGTACAGAAACGCATCCTATAAGTATCGAAACTCGAAAAAATCCGATCCTAAAATATTTTTCTCATAAATAAAAAGGAAGGATTTTTGCGACGAAATATATTACGCTACACCGGCCAGTCGAGATAATAAAATCTGAAAACATCATTTCTTCTAAAAAAGAGAATTATTGACAGCTGGAGATAGAGGTCAGTAGTAGAGCATTTGACTACAGTTCGAATGATCCCATGTCCAATCCCAGCTGTACCTTTCCATTTTATTTTATTTCATTTGTCTTATTAATGAGTTCTATTTACGATAAAAAAAGAGGTACGATTTAAAATCGCCGCACATCATATCTTTTCTGCATATTTTAAAACTAATCATAAGTGACTTTTCCATTTATCGTCAAGCCCCAATATTAGCTGACGTGATATTCTAAACAAACACGGACAGAATTTGATGAACGACATTATCATTATTATTTTATTTATTTATTATGTTTTTTGTTTGTTTTTGTTTTATTGCGAATTAGTCCACCGGGCAAATTATACCTCGTAATATATAATGTTCAATAGAGGATTGATTTTATAATAATACATACGCAATCTGCATAAATTAAAATATCATGTCTAAGCGCATTGTACGACCGGGCAACGCCTGGCGTCCAGCTAGTAATAAAATAAACGACAGTAAGAAAAGTAAATCAATAGTGTGACGAGATTGTCATTATTTTTCGCTGCGCTAATATTGACAATATCCTATCCGTGATGGGAATTCGATTATTGATTTATAGCTAAAACACGTTGTCGGACTGATTCCAGTCATATAATTTAATTTAAACGAAGTACAGCTTGTTTAATAATTAAATTGATATGCTACATGTTGTAAGCAAACCCTCAATCGAGTCATGACAATGAGGTGCATTATTCCGATCACTATGTACTTGCCTCCTCTCGAATGTTGAGTTAGATATTCATCTATAGCTGGCGACAAGTAGTTAAATCCTTTCAGAAAATATTCGATAGAATTTGAAGAGGATGTATCTTAATTCAAATTGCGCAATAGTATTTATTACACTACCTGACTCCACTTCTTAATAATCCTAAGATATATTTATTAAGAGAGATTAGATGTATGGATTTTAAATTTCGCCATCTTTATTGCAAGAGATTTGACCATATTTGAAAAGTATTATTTCCATCTGTAACATTCTAAATAGTTATCTTAGTATTGATACTGTCGTCATTCAGTCGGTGCAAAAGGGTTTGCCTGTTTGTAAAGGTGATATTTTAAACGGTTGTAATCTATTTTATGCATGTTGTTATTATATGACGCCTTGATTGATTTATAATTGTTTTCTTTCAGATTATAAAATTTTATAACTTTCTGCATTCTCTCTCCCGAATTATCACATATTTTGGGTTGATTAAACATATGTTAGATTTATATTTCACATCTACACTTAAGGAATATTGTTAGCGAGGCATTTTAAGCTCATTGGTAAGTGGAAACGAGAGCAAATGCTCATGTTTTTAAAAGAATATACATTTTTAAAAACAGACTTTTCAATCTTAAGAAAAAAAGTAATCGGAAAAAATATTTTGCACTAATCTTATATGTTTGTCGATATTCCCTAAGATTTATTTCGATCTGAAAATAATTATTTAACATAGTATTCTTACTGAAGTCACTATTAAACTACGCTAGAACAAACGGTACGGTGAAAATTAACGCAAATTAACACAAGATGAATAGGAGTTCCCCGGAAACGCAGGAGTAATTTAGCTGTACTTTATAACATAATCATCAGAAAAACCGTTTCATTAAAACAAAAGTTTTGTGTCTTTCGTATGAAACAAATTTAGAGATCATTCTGTGGTTCATCTAATGGAGTATCAATGCATCTTAGCAATGGGATAAGTGTCATACTTGAAATTGTAATCTTGCCACTTTATCGTTTGTCGTTTCGATTTATCAATGGACATAAAAAAGATTTTAAGATTGAGAATTGCAAACTTTTGAAATGAATAAGTATATCACTAGCAACAATGGAATTCTTGAATAATTACCTCGCCTTCAGCAAGGCAGCTTAATAAAATTGGCACTTGAGTCAGTTATTGGCATCTTGATTTTGAATGTGACTGAAAGTATGTCTTTTTAATAAAATATCATTGCAACTTCTAATTAGACTAAACTGTAATATAATCTGTATAAAGACAATTTTAGATGGGTATATATTCCGTGCGTCATAACAGAGCTTACAAGGAAGACATTTAGACTTTACACAGTTGAATAAATATATGTACATATAAACATATATGTATATACTTATCGATTTGCAAATTGTCACTAATTTTCGTCTTTTTTCTTTGACACCAACTACATTCGATTCCTCGCATTGTGATAGCCTTCTAAATCTATTCTGCACACACACACACACACACACACATGCGCGTGCGCATGAACACACACACACGTATATATATATATATATATATATATATATATACACTCTTATAAATTTTTAAGCCTTTAAAACTATGTAATAAATATTATTTTCTGTCCTTTCGTTGTAAAAGTGTTTTGCCAATAAGTTATTAGAACTTCTAATTAGATTAAAATGCAATATATAATATATAACGACTATTTAACGTGGGTATAGATTCAAGACGTTATATATATATATATATATATATATATATATATATGATGATGATTGCAACGTCTTTTCAGACGAGTGCCACTCCCTCAGACACTTAAAGTCCATGAGTCCAAAAATGATTTCTTTTTTTTTTTAGTCCTACTGGTGAATTCACACGCTCAAGCAGACATGACATTGAACAAGGCCATTGAGATCAATTATTGCGTGTTCCCAGCATTTCAAGCCTCTACTCGTCACAACTTCTCCATCGCCACAGGACCATTTTCATAGACAAAATGTCTTAGGGAGTATCTATACGCCGGTGATGTTACAGAGTTTTGGCTTTGTACAACAGCTAAGTCTCTCCATCGGTTCAAAATGTTAAGAACCAGCAACAAGCAAGAGCAATATACCCAGCAACAAGTTAAACTTCAGACGAGCTTAATGCGGGTACCTGTCTCCCGCTTTATGGTTTTTTAAATCAGAGATTTGCTTTTCCTAGAAAGGTTGCCTTCACTACGGCTTACGGGAGCTCTCTCCACCCCAACACACACATACATACACACAAACACACACGATGCTAGTTGGCCGTTGACACCAAATATATATATATATATATATATATATATATATATATATATATATATATATAATTACAATAAGTTTACCCAGGTAATCAAAATGGTAAACTTAAAATATATTATGAATATTAAAGAGTTAATATTTACAGTAAAATAATCTCAACCAGATGTAAAAGCTCAATAAAACCGAAAAGGAACTAGAGCTTATAATATGAACAAATGATTAATAAAACATGTTAAAATACATCTTGAAAAAGAGTTAAAAACATATTTAATTTTAAAAAGGAAGCACAAGATAAGTGGATAGTCCTTAATCCGCGGAGTTTCGAAGAAATACTCTTCTTCTCATCAGAGGGCAGGAATTGGCAAAATGCGGGATCGGATTTTGCATGTAAAAATTTTGCATGCATATATATATATATATATATATATATATATACATGCATATATATGTTTCAGGATTATACATATATATATACATATGTATGCATTTATATATATATGTATGTATATATATGTGTATGCATGTATGAATATATATATATATTATTCAGAAAGTATGAGAGAATATATATATAATGATTTTGGTTCGCGACATTGGTTCGGCTGTGGAAAATCATTATATATATATATATATATATATAGTCATCCACATACAGTACTGTTTCGCTGTTTCACAGCTCATCAGTGCGGCTAGACAGGCAACTACCTCAATTCTCTCACACTTTCTGAACATTCTATTGATTACTCGTAAGGTTAGCTTTTTGGGGTGATATCGTCCTTTCGAGTATATAAAATTCCTACTGGTAAGACGTCGGCTTGGGTTAAAGCTGGTTTGATACCTCGTCCCTTGTTCAATATGAGGTAGGTTCTTTTCACTGTCGGATCTGTGCCGCGGGTTGTTTAATCTGTGTAAGTTAATAGACATTCTTGTGTGTGTGGCGTGTTTGCTCAGTTGGTAGAGTGCTCGCCTAGCATGCAAGAGGTTCGGGTTTCAAATCCTGATCGCGGATATGTCTAACTGATGAGCCCAAATGAGGGCGAAACTCGAGTCTTGGACCGATTGTTGGCTTTCTTGGCTCTTGTGGGCCGCTGTGGAAAATTATATATATATATATATATATATATATATATATAAAGTAGTAGCTTTCGTGTGTCTAACTCGCAATCATCAAAGAAATATAAAGGTCATATGTGTACACTTCTCCTGCTCAAGAAATATTAATGCCCATGTTATGATACTTCTGTCAAAGGAGACATTCTATTGTATATGGACTTTCAATATATAGCATTCTTCAAACCACTTTTACATTATTGAGCTATGCTCATTAACATATTGCATTAAATGAAATTTATTTAAATAATTACCTTGATTGCATTACTCATTCGACATAATAGCTTTGTTTCAACTATGCTAATTAAACACAATTTAATTATTTAGTTTATTTAAATTTCAAGTTATATTTGATTTAACTTATTTTATCTGAAATCTGAAACCGTTTTATTTTCAAACCAAAACCCAGAAAACCCAAAGGGAAAATAACTGTGATAGTTTAATTGAAAAATGTTTTAAACCGAGCACGTTATCAAATATTTCCTGTTTTTGTTTTCATTTCGAAGTATTATTCTAAGCTGAATTATTATTTTTATTTTTAATTCGGAGGGAAATGTTTTTTCGCATATTCTTACTTTTTAAGTAACCTTTTTTATTTGTTAGAGAAAAATAATTAAAACTAATGTCCTCATTTACTTGCATTCTCACGAGGACAGAGTTAGTCACAGAGACACATGTGAACAAAATCCATCATCCCCTGCTCTTTTTGTTTTTTGTTTATAAAATTTAATCGGTGTTGCCCAGGATTTATTATAATAATTATACCATAGCAAGTGTTTTTAATTGCCTGCGACACAGATGTTCTTTATAATTTATTTAATATCTTAAATTAAAAATGGTCAACTTTTACGACGTGACCCAGCGTCGTTTAACCCCTAGAAAAAATGACCAATGTAAAGTTTCTTTCCAACTCAAAAAACTTGAAAATTACGACTTTTAATAGTTTCCAATAGCGCTGAAAACGAATATCACATTTGAATTTGGAGCAGATAAGTAGTTTTCATGATATCAAAAATTACTTTTCCAAAAAGTGGGGGATCAGTCACTTTCCTATATAAATTTAACGTAAAATGGGCACCCACTTTCTAACCACCTAATAACTTCTTCATACCATTACTGTGATATTCGTTTTCAGCATCACCGAAAACCGGCGCTGTATTTTTACTAAGAGAATCGTTTATTTTTCATAATTCAGGACGTAAATAATACTGTCAGTAAGCTTACACGAGCGTTTTACAAAAATATATATATTTTTTTTGAGGTGAGTATTATCTTTTCTTGGGGGGGGCTTTCCAGTGTTCAGTCAGTTTCTTCTCTTTGTATCCCTTCTGCCGAAATATCTGGTGGAGAGGGTATCACATACTTTTTTTTGGGGGGGGTGATTACATTTACATGTTTTCATCCGTTCTTTTATTTTTGTTGTGGGAGTATCCACGTTGCGCATGATGAAAATGATTAGTATACCGATGTGTTTCAAACAGAATTATATGTCAACCCAGGCAACGCTGGGTACCCATGCTAGTATATAATATATATTACTATAATTATCTTTAATACTTGGGAGCACTAGTTTTTCATTCTTGCAGAAATCAGTGCACATAGTTATGATGACCGGAGATTGATTTATATATATATATATATATATATATATATATATATATATATATATATATATATATATATATATATATATAAAGAGAGAGAGAGAAAGAGAGAGAGAGAGATTGGTATAAATTCCTTTATGTATGCAAACAGATTGTAGTTGGGATCTTGTTTTTAATCATGCATCATATCAACTTGACTGACACGGAAAGGAGTATAATTTTACACATTTTTTTAGTGAAAGAAGAAAGGGGAAAAGGAGAAAATGGTGTCAACATCGATGTATCTGCTGACAAGAATTGACAGATACAAACATATTCAGTCATTGTTTATTTTTCCTAACCAAGCATGACCAGTTAATTAATTTCTCTTCATCTACTTTATTTATTTACTACTATGGTTTTTATTGCGATTGTTATTTAAATGTTACGATTCCTTTTTGGTCAAGATCACTTTAGCTGACGTTAGGACGAAACATGCCGTTTCCTGCTCATGGATGGACATCCGATCCCTTATACCTATATTGAATCCATCTATGCATATATGTATTTATACATTTAATATTTTTAAATTATAATTTTTATAACAGTTAATATTTTTACATTTTCTTTTATTAATTCATACTTTTGCGTGATTTTAAAGTTGAAAACCTCTTTTATTTATACAGGATGAGTGACTAGAAGTTATCTGAATTGTGGAAGTGAATGAATTATATAAGGATGGTTGGTGACAACTATAAAAATATTGAGATTAGTGCAGCTGCTCCAAGCTCCCTGAATACTTTAAAACAATCCAGCATGAACTAGAGAATTGCAATTGAAACCATGAAGCTGCGGCGAAACGAACGCAACATGAATTTAAACAAATCTTATACAGTAGAATTGCTTCGAAAATCTGCGGAAAAAATTGCTGGAGGATCCTTGCATCGAAATTCGATCTATGTCTCGTGAATCGAATATTTCACTCTCTACCAGCTAGCTTGCACTAAATGAATACCTTCGATCCTACATATACAAGTGTCGTAAAGGTCAACATCTCACAAAACGGCCCGGGAAAATCGCCTGATAATGGCAAAGAAACTTTTGAGTAAAATGAAACATCTTGCGAAACCACAAACAACCTTGACTTGAAAAGGACAAAATGAAACACTTTCTGAGATAGAATATGGCCAGTATTCGAACCTGGCTTGGTCATTTGGTTAACTTACGTTGACTGTTAGGCGGGACACAAAGAAACGCAATGACAAAAAGAAACCTCGACAAAAAACATAGCCTCCTCAGCAGAAATAATTATCAGTTTTAGATTTTTTCTAAAATTTATTCTCTGTATAAATAATTAAGAAAAGAAATCAATATACACTTTATATAATCTCTACGTCAATTCACAAAAACATTATTTAATCGATAGTATCTTTTCTGTAATCGCTGTGTACTGCAGCACTGATTCCGGTATTCGTCCTATTGATTCAATTTCATTGCAAGGCGATGTTTTTTACAACGACTAAATATCCATTAGAGGTTACAAGAGTTTCATTAACACGGATCTTTGAACCTGTCAGTAGATTAATAAACTACAGATTCTGGTAAGGAGTGGGGGAGGGTGTTATATTTTCTCTTTAAATCATTTCAATGCAAATATTTGCCTTCATTGAAAATATGTCATTTTTATTTGATTTTCCGTTGATAAAAATGTTATATTCTCCTATCCTTCAATATTCACAGATGAAAAGATAATTATTGAAAATCATTGATTATATATATATATATATATATATATATATATACTTGCAGAAAACTAAAACCACAAGGAGATAGATACCATCACTTTTTTTTCGAATATTACATTGTATCTTTCTCCTTGTTGTTTTAGTGTTTTGCAAGTATATATATGGGTGCTCGATTACAGAACGTCAATCATGTTGCTTAATATTTGAGTCAATTTACACGGCTTAAATTCTTATTGATATATGTACATTGCCATTGGCTAATAGATTAAAATATATTAAGCCTTTGGAAAAATCTTATCTAATATATATATATATATATATATATATATATATATATATATATATATATATATATATATATAGTCTAAAGAAGCTTTGAATAACAAAAATGCAAAAATAAAAAATGCAGTTCAAATTCCCGGATGGAAAAAATATATTAACTTTAATCTCTCTCTCTCTCTCTCTCTCTCTCTCTCTCTCTCTCTATATATATATATATATATATATATATATATATATATAGGTTATAGTCAATATATATATATATATGTGTGTGTGTGTGTGTGTGTGTGTGTGTGTGTGTGTGTGTGTGTGTGTGTAATGGGGTATCTTCGAAACAGTGTTTTGTTCAGTGAAATTACTCATGATCCTCATAATAATCTTATGACTCGTGTAAGTTCTCAGATGCAAACTAATATAGTGATCGAAAAATACTAATTGATTTACAAGGAAGGGAATTTTCACACGAAGGACTTGGGATTAAAAGTTGGTTTTATATAGTTTTATAAATTGGAATGATTTCAAACACACGCACACGCACACACAGACACACACGCATATATATATATATATATATATATATATATATATATATATATATATATATATATATATATATATATACGAGCAGATCTTTCTATGTTTCCCTATCGTAAAATGTTTAAATATGTTTTCATTTATTTAAATTTCGTATTATTATCGAGCCAATTCTCTATCGATAATTGTATTGCATCTACTATAGAGTAAAGATTTCATGAGCAAAAAAAGAAATGCTATCAAGAAGAACCGAAACTAAAACATCTAACATTCCAGCTTTGTCGATAACGTTTAAGCTATCGACAGATGGATCAAGAAACATGAAAATAACGCCACTTTAACGTATATAAATGTATATTTGCGCATGCGAAGCAATAAAGCGTTTCTTTTTTTCCAATTTTAATATTTTATCAGCTATTTTGTCAGTTAAAACCAAATCGAATTTGTACCATATGTCTAATTCCCCTATATATTAAGTTTTAAGTTTAAAGACCACAATTTGACAGAGGAATATAGTAAAGTTCATTCTCCGCACACATACACAGAGAAGA